>NC_142616.1:32738447-33039447 GCF_059453375.1 Lepisosteus platostomus | reverse complement strand
TGAGAGGCACAGTGCTTTGCATTGAAGAGTTGGTTTAGAACTGTTAGACCACAAATCTTATGGTCAGGATCTTATGGCCAGCAGCCATATCACTCTGCAACTCACAACTGGCAACCCACTGAAGCTAAGCAGGTGAGCCTGGTCAGTACCTGGATGGGAGACCTCCTGGGAAAAACTAAGGTTGCTGCTGGAAGAGGTGTTAGTGGGGCCAGCAGGGGGCGCTCACCCTGTGGTCTATGTGGGTTCTAATGCCCCAGTATAATAGTGTCCCCAGTATAACGGGGACACTATACTGTAAACAGGTGCTGTCCTTCAGATGAGGTCCTAACTCTCATTAAAAATCCCAGGGTGTTTCTTGAAAAGAGTAGGGGTGTAATCACAGTGTCCTGGCCAAAATTCCCATTGGCCCTTACCAATCATGGCCTCCTAATAGTCCCTATCTATGAATTGGCTTCATTACTCTGCTCTCCTCCCCACTGATAACTGATGTGTGGTGAGCGTTCTGGCACACTATGGCCGTCGCATCATCCAGGTGAGGCTGCACATTGGTGGAGGGGAGTCCCCATTACCTGTAAAGAGCTTTGAGTGGAGTGTCCAGAAAAGCACTAAATACTGTAAGTCTATATTAATTAATTAAGTATTATTATAAGGTGCTCAGAGTTTGAGCTTTGGTTATATCAGCAAGATCACTGTGATATTAGACAAATTTATATACAAAGCCATAATGGAAAATGTTGCTGTTTTCATGTCTTGAGGTAATATGCTAGCTGCTGCTTATAGACTAAATTAAAACATAAGAATTGACAGAATTTGACACAATTTGCCACATGTTATTTTTGGTGGATTTGGTGAAAAATGTTGGTGAAAAAGTTTGCTGGTGACATTTTTAATCCCTGATGAATGATGTAAAGTATGGATAGAAATCTACACAGTCTCAAAACTTCTCAGTTTTACAGTCTTTCATTCTACTTTAAAAATTAAATATGGTATTCTGTCTCTTATGGCAGTGTCACAATATCCATTCTTTCCAACAACAGTGAATATTATAATTTATATTATATTAAAAACCAGGTTCAATATACCGTATTTCCTGAATCCAGAATGTGAAACATAGAACACTTTGCAGCTCATAAAAGAAAAACATTACAATTCCATTATAAAACACATTTTTTGTTTTATTTTTCATGGTTTTGGTGGTAAATATTTGAGATTGAAAGAAGTTTCCTGGTGAAATAATATTCCTTTAACTTTGCCAAATGATGCTTATGTTTTGACAGATTTCATTAATTCATATTTGTGGGGTGTAATTAACAGACATACAGACAACTCAATTGCTGGTGTTCTAGACGAGACTCTTTTAAATGCCCTTTATTTGGCATTTTATTTATCTCAATAGGCCACCATATTTAATTAGAGTGAAATGTGTGTGTGTTTTTTCTTACAGTAATTTGCAATATTCCTCTAGATGTAAAAGAAGGATTTAGTACACCAGACAGGTTTGGAACTGAAGATGTTGACATTTTGCGTTGTTGATTTAATGAACTGTAAAATTCTACCATATCTTTGGTCTTCACAGATGTTGTGCAATTTTAATTAATGTAATCTTCGCTCTTCAAAAAGGGCACTGGGTTGTTCAACATGCCACGATTGTAAAGATTTGGTAAAGAATAATGAAATAAAAATATTTTATGTCTGCATTGTAACAATCATTAAATAATTATCAGTAAAGAGAGAAGAATCCAAAGAAAAATATTTTTTTATAAAGTCTAATTAACCTGTTTTATGAGAAAAAAATATGTTGCAGTTCCATTTTTTAACCAAAACTACATAAATATATCTGTATAACTAGTCTGAATTCCTATATTTTCTTTTTCACACTGTGAAATCTATATGAGCTTTTTTTATGTTTCCATGAGATAAATTTCCTACCATGTTATATTATATACAGGCACCTTAAATAAGTCAGTATTTTTACCATTACTTCAATGTGTTTAACTTTTACTATATTTGTGTATAGATGTAATTTTAAAGTTTTTTAGACTACAATATTAACAAAATAGAGTCACAAACCTTCTACTATATAGATAGATACTTTATTGATCCCGTGAGGGAAATTACAGATATATGCAAATTTGCAGAGGTTGTGTGTATTTTATACTCATTAATGCTTAAATGATTATAAGCCATTTAAAAGCAAATACCAATCAAAAGGGACTGCAGAGTTTTAAATTGATTATTTGGTTTACACATTCTATGGATTGCTGGCAAAAGATTTCCTCTTTATCTGTGAAATATTGTGTACACTTTAGTAGCCATTAGATATCTCCACCACCAGCCTTGTGCTGCTTGATTCTGTATTTGTGATTGCCTGAAATCTGATTTTCTGCTTAGTATTTTTTTGTCTCGTTTTACCTAATTACAGAGACAAGTACCATGTTATGCAAACTGGTGTATAGAGATACTGTAGTTTAAGACTTGTTTAATTCAGCACAGTGAGTCAAGACTTAAGTCTAGGCTAGATCTGAATCATATGAGAAATTAGAATTAAAAAAATAATAATATTGCTTTGTATTACTCTGCTTAAACTGGTATGAAAGTATGAAGAGTTTTGTATTGATACATCAATATAATTGGAAGTTTACTCTTTCAGATGGACCTAAAGTACTAAAAATGTGGAGAAGGAGACAGCAGGAATGTTTTGCTTTTTACAGCTGTCTTTGTCAATTCCAGTTGAAGTGTGATAAACAGCTTGGGCTGGTTTTGTAAGTAATGTTTCAAAATCATTTCCACATGCCATTTTCAGAAACTCTTAGATATGGGCCACATGACGATTTACAGATCTGTTCCTTTGTGAAATACGTCAGAGAAGTACTCATGAATGCTACACATCAGGTGTTTCATTGCTTCACATCGCTGAGGTAAACTTGCAGTCTGTTCCTTTCTTGTGTGGTACACATAACATTGTGATATATTGGGGTACAGTGAATTAGGTGATTGGGGACTTATTTCTACATTCTAACTGCAAGAGTAGTTCCATCATATTCACCCATAACTAAATAATCCAAATCACAAGAACATAAGATACTGTAAATTAACAAAGGACAAGGCCATTTGGTCTATATAGCTTATTTGCTAGTACCTTATTGTTCCAAGTCGTTTCTTGGATGGGACCATAGCACCACCAATAATGGGCAAATTTGTTGTGATGTCCCATGATCCTTTGTATAAAGAGGTGCCTCCTGTTCTCAGTTTTAAATGCACTGGCCCTTAGTTTCCACTTGTTTCCTCTGTTTAATGTTTCACTGCAGATTCTGAATCAATCGATCAGTTCTAGTTCAGTATTTATCCCATAATTCCATGGATCAATACTGTAACGCATACGGCCATCAGGGTGTGTAAGAGCCGGCTTACCAGAGCGGTGATGTCGCCGCCCTTCCCTGTGATAGCAGGACTACAGCTACTGGGCTGTAGAGAGATCTCTTTTTGGCTCACCGGGCTGGGTCCCTGTTGAGTGACGCGGGAGTCCCAGGTTCGAGCCCCCAACAGTGCAGGGCCGACCTAATGCGGCAAGGGTGCCCGCCTGAACCCCCATTGCGTTACAATATGTTGATCAGACCTTTACAAAGCCCTTTTGAGACACGTTTAAATGAAGAAAAAAGAGCTCTCTGCATCAAGCAAGAAAACAACACTTTTAGTCTCAAACACAATTTCTCCACACACCTTGAAATTCATTACAACTTGTTTCCCTTTGCCAAAAACATGTATGATTGTACTCCTCAAATTCTTTACATATTACACTTAACACTGATGTTTAGATTAAGTGCATACCTCTTAATGTGTTTGACACATATGGAATGAGCTAGGCCAGTAATGCTGAACAACCACCCAGGGAACATCATATCATCTGTGTCAGAGCAAGCTTATGTTCTCCTGCATCGTGCTGTAATTGATCACTGCACAAGGGGAAAGCCTGTGCTTGATAGACAAATACAGATATAATAAAGATAATAAAGTGCACTTACTTTTTTTTAACATTCAAATGAAACAATTAGTTTCTATGGATATTCAGGATTTTATGGGCAATGGATTCTAGTGGTGTGTTCCCTGCCTTCGATACAGTGTGGATGGAATAAGAGAGCAACAAGTCCTCAATAACACAGGGCACCTAACAGATGTGTACAGTGACACAGGACAGCCCTCAAGACTCTTACTCCTAGAAAGAGACATGCAGGAGACAACCCCCTCCTTATAGACCCTCCACGGGGAGGCAGCAAAAGATGTTGACACTTAATAAAGGCAGATGCCATACTCCTGCTATTAGTAAGAGTCATTCTGCATAAAAGCTCCCAGTGTGCCATCTTGTACAGATCACAGATCCCCCAGACCTATGTTCGTAGTGTCCTGGCCTAGGCCTAAGATTGCTACAATATAATGTAAACATGCATTTTTAAAGTGGATATCCAAATGTACACTTTACTTATTCTAAAGTTGAAAGTCTTTTCTTAATGAACTACAATGATGCCTGCTCAGTCCCATTGTTCCATGTCACATCATTGTAATATGGGACTCTGGATGGCTCTAAATGATATCCTGACAGTTTCCCTTCAACCACTATAGTTAATCTTAGGACTGAATTTGGTATTATTTATGGATGGTATGCAATTTCAAAGCTGCATTAACCTTTAACAGACCAGTTCAACACAAGTGGGGTATAATAGGTGCCTGGAGATTCAACAATTTCAAATCACAAGTTATTAATGCATGCCACTTCAGATCTGTTAGAATGAATTTGTTTGCCTTTCTGATTTTAATACCTGCACAGTGTAAAACGTTTTAAGAGCAACTCCAATAATGTGTTAATTTAATTTACTTTAATGGGGAAATATACTTTTTTTAAAGTCAGAATTTTACGTATGTACCTCATCACCCAGTAGAAACAGGATCAAACACACCTTCATGGAAAAAGTGTGAAAGTGTATGTCTTGTGAAAAATTCGAATTATTCCAATACAAAGGAGTTTCAAATCTACATTTCACTACCAATATGCTGTGGTATGTGTGCAGTGTTCCACCTCATCACACTGAAACACAGCTGTTAATGCAGAAGACATTATGGCACAAAGTATGACTGCAGTAAGCCCGTCTTTAGCTTTCCGGAAAAAAAAAATACACCGAGGAGAACAAAATACGACTGCATATTTGTATTATTGTATTACTGAAACAAGGAGAACATTGTAACTGTTTAACAATTTAAAACGCAACTTATTAAATTGTATTAAGTCGTACGTGATGTGAGGCTAACATCCAATTCCAGTCCAGAAATATATACAGTATATGAACATATTTATAACAGGCTTGCCATTAAGTTGTTACCAAATATTCTACGCGTGGTAAGAACGGCACACGATGTTTTAGGCCCTTTGTGCCGTGCAAGGCAGTATGAATTCAATACAACGTTTAGCTGCCGTTTCAAACTATACTTTACACATACCCAGAAAATAACTATTGTTAACTATAGAGTACGTATGCTTATACTTGCATGTATTTTGTTACGCAAAGAAAAGAGCAGATTCAAAAATTGATCTTCTATGCGTTTGTTGTAGTTTCATTGTTCAATCGACTAGAACGAAATAGTTTCGTGTTAATTCATTTTTATAATACGTTGTCCGTTTCGTTGTAGATAGTATTCTGGAAATTGTCTTTTGGATTTTCGTGAATTAAACAGATTCGTTTTAAACAGATGTAAGTTTACAGAATAAAAGTTTGATACAAAGTTCTCTCCACAGGTTAAAAGCGTAAATAACAATAAAACAATAAAAATTTAAATAACCTGACGGGTAGCGAAAATGCTGATGGACTTGGAATGTGATGAATCAACAACCCCGGCGTCCTGGCCAAATTTCCCATTAGCCCTTACCAATCATGGCCTCCTAATAATCCCCATCTATAAATTGGCTTAATTAGGCTTCATCCTCCTCACTAATAGCTGATGTGTGGTGAGCGTTCTGGCGCACTATGGCTGTCGTCGCATCATCCAGGTGGATGCAGCACATTGGTGGTGGAGGGAAGTCCCCATTACCTGTAAAGCGCTTTGAGTGGAGTGTCCAGAAAAGCGCTATATAAGTGTAAGCAATTATTATTATTATTATTATTATTATTATTATTATTATTACAATAACAAATTAAAGCGATATAGCACCGATGGTAAGAGGACAGAAATAATGTTATTTTTTGTTAGTGGTTTAATTAGATGTGACCTCGACCAAGTGTTTATTTCTGGGAGCATTTATGGCAACGGTAGTAACTAGTTGTATGTCACAAAACCAAACACGCCATGTTTGGTTTGTTCTTTGTATACTGGGATAACGCCTGAAGGATTGATTGAAGGTACCATAAAGCTGCTCGTGCAAACACGTTTTGACATAACGGCTGTGATAAAAAGGAGTTACAGATCCCAATACTGACCTATGGTGTTTAGACGAAGTCTACTGACAGACCCAGCGTAACGTGAGTACTCTCCTGTTTTCACACGTGTGCTTTACGGATCTCCAGGCATAACGTGCTGTTATATGGTTTTACTACGTAATGGCCATGGGTGTTTGATGAAATACAATCATATTTATTTGTACGATGTCCTGTTGATGTTATTATTTCCATCGATTATATTTTATTTTTACTTAGGAAAACGTACTGTACTGTACTGTACTGTATCTAGTGTTCTTTGCCCTTTGTTTTTGCTATCCTTATTCATGGGATTCTGATTAATTTACTTGTTCTGTGTTAATTCAAAATGTACGTCTAAATATACTAGTTTAAAAACTATTTTTAAAAATAAGAACAGAAGATGCATAAAACGTAGCTTCAAATAACTTAATTTTTTATGGACGATTGATTATCATAATCTTTTTCCTTAGGTTTTGATGTATCAACATCTATCTTATTCACTAATTTGTGTATGCCATTATATTCAAACGTGAAATGGATACACATTTACAACAACCAACATCTGCACGATGCATAAAACTATTTTTTTCCCCAAAAAAATCATTTTGCAATACTGAGTTCTTTATGAAGTAATTGGCAGCATATCATTTATCGTGCAAAGAGATGTTACAGAAAGGAATGTCAGGAACTTAATTAGGTGTTGCGTTCTGAGGAGAGAAAAAGTGACGCGTAACATTAGATTTTATCATCTCACTAAAAAACATCTGCTGTCTAGTGATTAGTGAACCACTAGCAATGAGTGCATCCTGAATAAGTCCATCATATTGTGACACCAAGAGTAAAAATCCTCTGGGTTAAAAGTAGCAGTTTGCTGAATAAACACACCTGCACCAAATGACTCACAACAACCATAAAATTATGGCATAGCTGACAGGTCAAGAGAAATGCTTTTGTCTTATAAATGGCCATGGGTGTCAAATAGTACCTTGAGGGCTTTGTCTGAGTTATTAACAGTTTCAGTATTGGCATTACTCTGATATGACTGATGCTGTTGTAAATGAGTGCATTTACCCAGTTTTGAAAATTGAACAGCCATTAATTTGGCTTCTGGAATAGAAGTTACACAACTCTTCCTGTTCTTTTTTTTCCTGAAGAAATAAACTCTCATCATATGGGATGACCAGCTAATTAAGAAAATGACTTCATTAGCATCAGATAGCCAGCATAACTCATAATTGAATAGCCAGCACAGGTCAAAATCTGATGAATATGTCAAATCTTTCTGCCACCAATCCCTCGCTATCTAATATAGAACACATTCAATCTGTTAAAAACCATAGGATTTCATGAAGAAGGTTTATGAATAGTACCATAAGATGGACCAGTAATAAAATGTAATTTTTCAGTACTCGCATAATCTCAAAGTGAAGACATTTTAAGCAAGTGTACAAAATTACACATGGTCATGTGCAATGGGGGGTGGGGTGGGGTCTATAGGTTTTTTTACAGCTCAGATCTGAGTTAATCTATGTAAACAAGATGTTAATTTAAAGTGGCTCATCTAAGTTTTTTTTTCTCAGTTTGTAAGCTGGTAAGGATTTCCACAATGGATTCCTACAGTAATAATGTAATGGATAATGTTTGTCTGAGCAAAAGTGATACAACATGTACTGTTACACACTCAGGAGCAGTATTGTTCTATACAGTATGTACTTATGTAGCTCATAACACCTCATAAGACAGACACAACTGTGTATTTGTGTCTTAAAATGTCTTAAGATGTTTGATTGTGTCGAGGGAGTGATTCACGAATTATATGTCCGTGCATGTTCTATACGTTGTAGCTTGTTCATGTTTGCATTAAATCATAGTAATGCAGATGTCTGCCAAATCATTGGGACAATTAATGTCTAATTTAAATGTCCATTAGCCGTCATTGGAAAAGGGTGAAGTTCGCAGTAAAGCATTGGAAACATGCTGGCATTGATCCTGGGCGTACTGATCACCAGGTCAGCCATTGCTGTACTGTAATGTAACACTGCCATATCCAGGTTCCCACAGAGAATGGGGCCAAACACAGCAATCAGCTGGGAACATGGAGAAGAAATAACAAACTCTCGCTGTGTCTGACACTAGCAGATTCCTCAGCACTCTGTCTGACTGACATGCTCGCTCACAGAACAGTACTTTGTCTCTGTGGGGTGAGCCAGTTAATTGATATAGGGCCCAGGGGTTCAGGACCCCAAAGAAAATGCCTGCTGAGATCTGGGGGTTTTGTAGCTTGGAAGACAGAGTTAGAGCCCAGGACCACCCAAGTGGATGTCTTTGTTAAGGGGAAAGAGGGGGAAGACCTGGACTTAAAATGACATTATAACATAGTTAAATATCTGTACTAAACCAAGATGGAAGACCAAAAATGATCATGCCATGCTTTCTGAAATAGATCTGTTTTTACAATGTTTGTTTCAAAAGAACAGACGGTGTACTCTGTTACAAGTTACTTAGAGATTTTGGTAGATAAATGATTATAATATACAAATAGATGTCATATTTTCTAATCAGTTTTAATGAGAATTCTAAGCACAATTATTCCAATATGCTACCTACAGTCAACAAGGCACAACACTGCCTTGAAAACAGCATTTCTGCAGTTAGACATGTATAAGAGCTGTGTTAAATGACCCCTTAAATGCAATGCATGCATCAGGAGGCCATATAGCTGATAAAAACATTCTGAACATTGTAAGGTACAGAGTTGAGTGAGTTAATTATTAGTATTTTTACAGACACTAATACTATATAACTCTTCTGTAGACTTTTTTCCATTAAATAAAATGAATATTAATCCAAAGCACTGCTGCTTACAAAACCGGTTTCCCTCATAATACAACATAACATATATATATATAATCATCCTCACAAAAACATTTCAGTTTCTGGAAATAATGTTTTATTTTGTTTATAAAAACACTCTCGGTGTTTAACAAAGAGTATCAAAAAATATTATTTTTTAATTACTATATAGTGTTATAATAGTTGCTTATGTTTACTGACAAGAGGCATTCAGTTGGGGTCAAATTGCATTCTTCCTGTGTAGACCATGTTAGAGGACATGTGAGTGATGAATTCAATGATTTTGACTTTATTCTGAAATAGTCTAAAATTCATAATTCATGTTTTGAGAAATACACAAGTTTATAACCTTCACTCGCCAGCTAATTCTGGAAATCTTGCAGCTCTATATCTATGGAAATTAAACTCAAATACTGTTCTAAAGGTGCTCCGTGCTGAGGGTGGAAACCATGAATTTGCACAAAGGGGTTTAGGTGTGTGGAATTAACTGCTTGTCTGCGTTGGGTAAACATAGATTGTGGGAACCTTAACGAAATGACTACATTCTATAAACTATAGGAAATTTAACCAGTTATATATAAAGCCATTCTTTCCATCTTAAATATTCAAAACCTCAATGGCATTAACAGAATCAACTCACAGGGTTTCTTCAATGGACCAGGTAACAAGTGGATTTCATAAGGAAATACATTTAAAACTGAGAAGAGGAAGCATCTTTACACAAAGAGTTTGTGGGAGTTTGGAACAAAATACCCAGTCATATAGTTGAAGCTAGATCCCAGATTCTTTCAAGTGACTCAGGGAGTCAATGAATTGAATCTGTTCACTTCAATCAAACAATTTAGTTAAATGAGCCAAAAGGTCCATCTGTAATTGTAATCTTTCATGTGTTCTTATTTCTTTGTCTCTCTGGTATATTTTTGCTTCACCAGTCAATTTTATGATGGCCTTACACTCAGCTTAATCTAATTATTTATATCTTCCAGACTTGTCTGACTTTCAGAACATGAAGACAAGTGTGGATCCAATTTGTTTCTAAATCCTAAAGAAGTCTGTCAAGCTTTCCAAGATAGTCCTCTCAGTTTGTGCTCCCTAAAATCTTGTCCCCACACAAACAATAGCAATGCTTTGTAAAAGCCTTTCTAAAACCTCTGCCAAGCATAACTTATAATTTAAATGACAATAGGCCACTTAACACTGCTTAAATTATTTCCTTGCACTATCAGCTACTTCAATGGCTTTGTGTTGTAACTGCTGCCTATCATTAACTACAGGGGTTACATGGAAGTCCCTTATCTGGAACTAAGGCCTACAAGTTTATTTTGAAAGTGTGCAGTTCAATTGACTGAACTTTCTAAAAAAAAAATCTTAATCCTTTTCTATTAATAAAGTTTGCATACATGTTATTGCTCCCTTGCACTGAATTGAGAATGTTGCTGCTCACCTAGAGGCCTGGGAATAGTTTGGCTCCTGTAAAAAAAAAAAGGGAAATGTTATCTCTGTGTAACTAAATGACACTAGCACTCTTTCTGCCTTCTGTCATTGACCTACTTTCCATTCTTTCAAAGCCTGGGAGTGTTATTTAGCTCCACTTTCACACATTGTGCATTTATCATTAATCCTGTTCAATTTATTATCGGTTGCCAAGTTTCCACCCTTGAAATCTACAGGTCACCTGTTTAACCTATTAGAGATAGGCGATTTGAGTCCTAGTTGAGCCTCCAAACCTGAGTCGTCAGATCTTTGTGTTGCACATCCTGCTGCTACCTCCAGAAGAGGTGGCCTTGTTGGTGTACAGGTTCCTGTTACATTATTTTAGATTCTAGTGGATCTAATGCACTGAATATGTCTAATAAATGGAGGGAACGGTCAGAAAATATGATATTTTAGATGTGATGTCAAGTTACCTTAAACGATAAAGTATAAGTAAACCTGGTCCATGAACAGCCAACATGCCTGTAATATAGTAATATGCAGTACACCCATCAATGAATTTCAGTAAAAAGTTGCCTGCTGTAGCTACTGTTAAAAATTAGTTTTTTCTGCTGACATGAATCTTTTGATAAACAAAATGCTGTGGTTGTAGCTACTGATTTTTGCAATTACATGCGGGAACACAAAGGACAATCGATGGCTTGATGCCCACTGCCTTTTTTGGGGTGAGGGGGGGCTTTATGTTGCATAATTTGTCAATTATTGCAATAACAAAGGGTTTTTAGAAGGATTACAGCATTTACCACCCTCCTACTTCTCCAAAGGCCTCTCTGTAAGTCCTGCTGGTGCCGGGGATGGGGAGAACGTCTCTGATAAAGCACAGCTTAATACTTATCTCCTCTGATTTAATCACATTTTCAAATAATTTTAATCATTTTTTAAATGGAAATAGTGAGCAGTTCAATAATTAGCAACTCTACCTTCACTATTGAGAAACTGTGGTTTAAAAAAAGAGCTTGTTAGATTTCAAGGTTTACGGCTTTAAGCTGCAGTGCAGGGAGAGACTATAAAGTGAGCAGAAAGATGAACAATCTTCAAAGGACGAGATAATTCACTACTGGGAGGTTTTAGAATTTTATCCTGTATTTGATGTGTAGAACACCAACATGTACAATGAAATGATGAATGCATACATAAAAAACCCAAATAAAACATGTACTGACTTTAGGGAATATCTTTCTTAAATGCAGTCATAGCCTTAATTTAGTCCTTTTAGCAGGGTAATAAAACTCAGGAAAAACTGAGCAGCATTCCCCTGCCTCAGGGTATTTTTTTAATTCATTATTTTAAGTTTTATCAATGGAGTGTTATCAATAAAATGTTACACATTGTGAATGTATTTGTATGTAACTATATATTATATGCCAGTCTTATCTTAGAAGGCAATATACCTGTCTTGAATTTAAAATGGCATGATTTGCTTTTGTAAAACTATCACAGATGGAGACGCGTATTCATTTCAGTACAACCTTTGTTGTGTGTGGTTAATAAGCAAAAATAATATCTGTATAGCTGAATATATTTGTTGTCTTAATAATGTGCCCTTATTGTTTTCTTTGTTAATGCACACCCTAGAACGTTCACTCTTTCCAGTCAGGATTGAGCATCCAGCAGTGTATGAGAGGCAGATAGTTCTGCTTCACTGGGGACAAGTTAGAGAATCTTGTGCAGAGTGTCATTAATTTTTCAAGAATTCACCCGTTTGGTGTAGGTTTTGGTGGTGATGTTCAATTTCTTAAAAACTTAGTCTCTTCTTCACATGAATGAAAGAGGGGGAACACTTTATATCATCATGGTAATGAGGGTTATTGGAATGTAACTGATAAATTACTAATCATTTGATAAAACCTCTCCAAAGTATACTTATGTGTGAATTACATATCTTATCCATTACTTACAAAACTGAAAGGCATGTCTCACCTACGGTATTATTATTCTAACTGATTCTTCCAAAAGAAATGTCTAAAGGAATTCTTCTTAATCAGCAACTCTGCCAAACAGTGTTCCTTGGCATCCTTACTGTAAATATCTGCCACATATGCATTTGATTTAGGTGTTTTGAGCAGACATAATAATTGCTTACACTTATATAGCGCTTTTCTGGTCACTCCACTCAAAGTGCTTTACAGGTAATAGGGACTCCTCTCCACCACCACCACCAATGTGTAGCATCCTCATCCAATCAAGGATGAAACTGGAATAAGGAAATACTGAATGTTACAAGGATTATTTTAATGGAGAGATACCTAAAGTAAGCAAAATAAAATTGAAATCAGACTAATGTTCTTCAACTATTTACTGTCTGGCACAAACTGGAACATGAAAGACGTTTTACTTGCAGTAAAACACAAGATGTCTTGAAGAACTGCAGAGTGTTTGAAAATATTTATTTTTGTCTTTCCCAGTGCATGTGAACACACTTAACTAGCTTTGCTGTGTATTCAGCATTTCATTAATTGAAAATCTGCCATATGTTATTTGGGGGGAAAAAGTGGTGTATAATTTTCCTTTGGAAGTTGATGGGTCCTTAGGGCAACCTTGAAGTTGACTAACTTGTCCTGAAATTAAAATCACAATATGGCTTTTATGCCCAGCTTTAGGTCTTACCCTCCTACTCCTCTGTCTGCTTTGGGTTTGAATTCTACTTAGCTGATGTCATATTGCTAACTGCATTAGTTTCCTTTGTCAGCCAGGAGTGAGTACCAGTGCCTTCGTCCTATATTTCTTTTGGAAAGTGCAGATTTAATTAGTGCTAAATCCCTTGAAAAATTCATGAATTTCCCTTCCCTTGTTAAAAGTGACTTAAGCAGTGGTGTGAGGCTTTAAGGCAGTCCCAGTAAATAGGCACAAAAAAAGGAAACAACTGTTTATGTAAATAAAGGCTGTGTTTGCTGACAGAAGAATAAAGGACCCTGGACACCACCCCCATCAGCTTAGCAAGCCCTGCCAAAGGGGACCTCTCACCATCAACTTCAGACTTATTAAACTGATTACCAACTCCAACTAATTAATCAGAGCCAAACCCTTTCTTCTCATGCAAAGAGGGAGCTCTGTTTGTCTCCTGGAGTTTTTTCTCTCCATTCCCTTTTCTTCTTGCTTTGATTGAAGTAAAGGAATGGTTATTTTATGCATCATCTGAGCCAGCAGGAAAGGAGGACAAGTAGTAATTACCTTAAACAAACAAGCCCATGATTGCCTGTGAAGCTACCTCTTTAATAAGCAGATCAAAAGAGAAATGGGGAGGGAGCATAATGACTATAACTTAAGAATCTTTTCTTTAATAGGAACAAAACCCTTATATATAATATGCATTTATTTCTCAACCAGTAAGTTTTGGTTTAGTGCTCTACTTCAGCAAATATGTAACACTACTGTTGTTCATACGTGTTATGAAATGATTACACACAGATAATACCGTCACAGAATATTTGCCTTCTTGCATTACTGTAGTAAATGAACATGCAATAAGTGAAATTCACATTCTAATGATCTTCTATCATTAGAATGTGATAGAATTAAATGGAGATGAAATATAGGACACATATAATAACACATTTGGTTCATTTTTCCTTATATATAAATATGAGGAAAAATGTCCACAAGTTGTTGTGTATTGTAGTTGTGTGTGTTGTGTCCTTGTGTTGATTTTTATGATGTAGAACAGTGGTTCTCAAAGTTCTATGTAAGACCACTTACACCAAGTCACAGATGCGGTGGACCATCTATGCCCACGTCTACTTCTCACCCTGTAAAAATCATCCCCTATTAAAGTACTAAAAATATTTAATTAAATTGTATTAAAAGTACCAATATTTTTAAAAACAAAGCTGCATATTTTGCGAATGTTTTTATTACTTAAAAGTTATTGTGAAGAATGGAGCTACTTTTGCATTACGAAGAAAAGATCATGGCAACCTCTTTAGAGCAGATCGGGACACAACTCCAGAACAGCGAGATAAAAATAATTTTGATTTGATCTGTTTAAAACAAGGAATCTGGATATGCTGTTTCAATAAATGTTGATCAAATAAATGTTCGAATATTGTTCGGTGTAATTTCGAATGGAGCGGGTTCAGACCGACTTCGGGTAAGTACTTCAATATTCACTATCATTTTAAATCGGATCGGGCGGGTGCGGGGTTTTCGTGCATCACTAACGACAACAGACTTCTGCACGGCGCAAGGACGTCGTCGCCAAACTGGCTCGTTTTCAATGTGTGACATAATTTCATTCGTGGTGCATAAAACTAAAACACTGAAGTGATTGGCGCTGACGGAGAGAATGAAGAGTCGAGGTGATCCGCCGTAACTCAAGCTTCATTAAAACACAAAGGCAACAGAAGGGTACAGCCAAGGAGAATGATTGGAAACTTTGCCCTTTCAGCAGACCTTCAAGTCAGCCAAGCCTACAACTAGGCTGGTGCTCGCCCCATGACTGACACACACACAGTCCCCTTAACGGCTGGTGAAACCCCGATACCTAGAACCAACACACAAGTGCCCCCTCCCACTATTTACATCATGCAGCTCTTAATAGTGCTCCTAGGGGGAGCCCCTTTTGTGGCGGACGCTGCAATATTATTTTCTCTGACTTAAATAACGTAGACTTACTTTAATAAAGATTAGGTCAGCCTGCAGACCACACTTTGAGAACCACTGCTGTAGGAGATGTATATTTTCTATTTCTTGTTTTCATAAACCCTCAGTATCTGACCTGTGATTTGTTTTGCAAGCCACTCTTAATTTCTTCCATATTCTTTCTGTAATTAACCCTTAATACTTCAGATGTTTCAGATGAGGTGATGATGGCCTGCCCAGAACACTTATTTTTTTTTCCTTATTAGAAACTGGGTTTCTGGATTGATTGTTTCCTGTGGGGCATGACTGACTGAAGAGCTTTGCTATATCTGTTAAGGCTAGCAGCTAGATTTCATTTCTGTCTTTGGTATGATGCAATGTAATATTTAAAAAAATTAAATTTCTTTTAACTTTTTAAACATGTACTAGAGTTCACTGTGGTTTGAGTCTGATTATTCAGTGTAGCCTGACTCTAGGTTTTGAACTCTCTGTAGTTGTAAAATACTTGGTCTGTGCAACATCGGGCTACCCAGCACTTTCAAATATTCTCAAAATGCTTTTCTATATTCTCTTTCAGTTTCCTCCACTAAATATTCAAACAAAGAAACAAACAAAAGCACCAGGAGATCATTAAGGCTTGTTTGCCTTGTCTTTTCTGGTAGCTTCCACACAGCTATCTGAACTAGCAAACAAACAAACCTGATCCTTTTCAAATGTTCTACTTATGATTCAGCCAATGTATTGGTTTCACGCCCGCCATCTCCCTCCCCTGTTCTCCTCTAAGGGTTTGAAGTTCTGTAGAGGCTTGGTAAATTTAAATCTCCAGTAGCTCAGCTGTGTTTCGCATGTGCATGTGCATGTGCACGTGCACGTGCTCATATGCATGTTTATGTTTACATATCCATGGCCTCAGAACCATATTTAAGGCATTAAAACTAATGCTTTGTTTAAATATCTAAATGGCTTGGTGGAGCTTGTGTTGTGGCGCTTTGTTGGGAAAAGGAGGTGATCTTTTGTATTTCCTCCAACCACTCCTTCCTCTACTTTCCTTTCAGCTCGTTGCTTGCTTTCTTGTGTAATCACGTCGTCTTTGTCTTAGAACGATGTGCTTTTTCTCTGGAGAGGTGAAGGCAGGATTTTTTTCACTCTTAATTTCTCAAATGCCAAGTGTATCTTGCGCCCTTATTGCTCCTAATTAATGCGCGATTAAAGAATAAAATAAGGGATTCCACCAGTGATTTGTTTTTTGAGGAGTGAGAAATTAATCCCCTTTGGATCATACTGAAGCATTTGAGGATTCTTCTTGTTCTGTTTATCAAATAAACCAAGTAATTAGAGACTTTAGATAAGTAGGCTAAACCACTGCCCCCCCCCCCCCCTTCTTGCTGATAGAAACACCAGTATTGCTCTAGCAAAGGCTGGTAATGTGCTTGTCCAAAAGTAAACCCTTTGTGCCTTTATCAGTTTAATTATGCCAGTGGCCTTACTTGACCTCCCTATGCCATTACTATCTCCCCTTGGATCAGTGTAGTTTAAGCGTCACAAACAGTATCAACAGGACTCTGTCAATAACTGAGATAACACCTTTCCCTTTCATTTCATTAAGTTAACAGCAGTGCACTTAAAAAGCCAAAGCAGCACTGCTTATTTACTAATCATTTATATGATTCAGTTATTGTTTTTAAAGTCCAGCAGTTGGATCAAGCTGAAAGATGGATTCTTTTAATTAGTAGTCAGAAAGAAAAAAATATAGTATTTTATATCATTTGTTTTGGGTGTCACAGTGATACAGCAGACTTCCTGTTCTGCGTTGGGCTAGTCCAGAGGGAAAACAGTTACAGTATGTAATCCTCACCAGGATAAGTGGCTGATAATGTATAATGAAAGGATAATAATAATAATAATTGCTTACACTTATATAGCACTTTTCTGGACACTCCACTCAAAGCACTTTACAGGTAATGGGGACTCCCTTCCACCACCACCAATGTGCAGCATCCACCTGGATGATGCGACAGCAGCCATAGTGTGCCAGAACGCTCACCACACATCAGCGATCAGTGGGGAGGAGAGCAGAGGAATGAAACCAATTTATAGGTTGGGACTGTTAGGAGGCCATGATTGATAAAGGCCGATGGGGAAATTTGGCCAGGATGCCAGGGTACACCCCTACTCTTTTCGAGAAACACCCTGGGATTTTTGATGACCACAGAGAGTCAGGACCTCGGTTTTACGTCTCCTCCGAAGGACGGCGCCTGTTTACGGTATAGTGTCCCCGTCACTACACTGGGGCATTAGGACCCACATGAGCCACAGGGTGGGCACCCCCTGCTGGCCCCACTAACACCTCTTCCAGCAGCAACCTTAGTTTTTCCCAGGAGGTCTCCAATCCAGGTACTGACCAGGCTCACACCTGCTTAGCTTCAGTGGGTTGCCAGTTGTGAGTTGCAGGGTGATATGGCTGCTGGATGAATCTTTCCTCCACTCCACTTCCATTTTTGCTGAGTTTAAAATGGCAGTCTTCATAAAAATATTACCATTTAACACTGCTTCCAAGACAGAAGCACAACAAACAAAAAAACAAAAACAAATTCTCTATAAGGTAAAATCCAGTAGCCATTGCTTATGGTTTATTCAATGTGGATATAAAATATCTGTGATGGACTGACTTCCATTCAGGGTGTATCCCACCTTGTGCCCATTGCTTGCTGGGTTCCCTGCCACCCTGTATTGGATAAAATGGTTAAAAAATGGGTGGATGGATACATACAACATGTAGTGTACTTGTATTTAATAAGCAAAACCAAGGATTGTTGAAAGAACATTTCACGGCACTATCTTAAGCCCTGTCCTGACCCTATAACTAAATGACCCTATCAAGGTTTTCTCTACCTAAGGACATAGTAGTGGTTCCTGAGCTGATGGCATGCCATGAGCATAATTCTGTGATTGGAAAGGGCCCTAGACTACTGGCGGCTAATTTCTAAAGTTTATCAATAGCTACCAGGTAGTGGCCTGAAGCTATGGAAGTCAACATTGTTCCAAATCAAATCGCAGAGGGAGAACTAATGTGGTACTGTAGCTGTCAATGAATAGCTGATCAGATGAAAAAATGTAATTAATGTTTAGTTTTGTGTGCATTCATGTTCAGTCCTTGTTATTGTGGTTGTATGCTGCTAGTTAAGGCTTTTGTAGAAGGTTACTACATCAAGGGACTCTAGTTAAAAAATTATCCATCTAAAATTAAGATATCCAATGTAACTCTAGACAGTACTTAAAGAAAATAACATTTCATATGGTAAATGAATAAGAGAATTGCACTTATAGCTTGATCTAATCAAAATATAGAAGATAAGTGGGGTCAGGCCTTATTTATACTGGGATAGGAGACCTCTAAGGCAATATAGGTTTGGACGACCAGTAGGTGGCACACTTCCCTTTGTCAAGAATTTGCCCATGAACACCCTTTTGTGGTGACTGGAGACAGTGTGCAATGGGATGTGAAGTCCTTTTGATGAGATGTTAAACTGAGGTCGCACTGCTTAGTCGTTAAAGTTCCCATGATACTGTTCAGAAGTTTAAGGGTTTGATCTCAAGCTAAATTCCATGTCTTGCTCACACAGTCAGGCCATCCTAAATCCACACTTTATATAATATATAATATAGGGTGCAATGGGGAATTACACTCTGGATGGACTGTACTCCTCTGCAGGGGGTTCCCGGAAGCACACAGGGATGATGCAGCTATTAATTGATGCTTAAACGTGTCTTTAAATCTTTGAAAACATGTCTTGGAAGGCGGAAGGAAACAGTAGGACCTGGAGGAACCCCACATGGAAACGGAGAGAACCTACAGTGAGAACATCATATAAGGCATTCCAGTCCAAAATCAAATCTGGGCCCCAGGAGCAGTGAGGAGGCAGAGCTCACTACCACACACTACACTACTGTGCTGTCTATGTAAATTTCCCCTTTAGATCAATTGGTGATGATGGGTGCTGAAGCATTATCTACTTGCAAATAATTGTTCAAATAAGTTCTGTAATATAATTATAAAGCTAAAATACTTGTGCACTAAAAAATACCAATCCAGAATGGTAAATCCCTTAGGTAAAAAATAGTACATTACATAGTACCCACCGGTAGCAGGGAAAGCTGTCTATCTGGTTAAGAGATGGTAAGTGATCCTTGATCAGTGGTTTTCACTCCTGGTTCTCGTTTTTATTTTTCCTCAGTACTCAGAGACTTAGAATTGAGTTAATTATTGACTTAACTGTTCCTAGCTACAGCTTTTTCCACCTCTTTAAGCCGGCGTCGCACTACACTACTTTTCCTAGTATTTTCAATTGTAGCCTTCTTTAACATAATTGTAAGAAAATCAGAGTTGCAGAGAGTCGCAGCATGCACCAGTTACCATCAGTTGTGTAGTGAGACATCCCCAGCGAATCAGTTTTAGTGCTTTTAATACAACGTTCCCCGACTCGCTACGATAATATCAAACAGGTATGATTTTCTCGTAGCCAGTCGCAAGTCTTAAGGGTGGGCTCTTGTGGCTGCAACAGTCAACAGCCAACGAGCGCTCAACCGGAAGTAGAATGCGTACAATGCTACTGCAAGGAAAGAAGGAAAGCAAGTGTTTTAGACTGCAAGTGGAGGAGAGGCTCGTCGAACTCTGGAGCCAGCACAGATGTCTGTTCCATGTTTTGTGTTTGTCGTTTGTTTACATTCGTGCGGTGCTCCTCCTCTTATTCCAGTGTTCTCCACATTGATTGGCTGCCAAATTGAGGTGACGTTACAGTACTTTTGCGGTGCAAAACGACATTTGGAACCGTGATAAGTCGTGAGGGAATCGTGTAATTAGTCACCCCCTGCAATTCCTAGTCGTATAATTTGACACCCTCTAGGACAGAGAAGGCAGCGAGATTCGGCAACTGCAGTCATTAAATTTGACATGCTCTCCGACCACAAGTCGTGTCGAGTCCTGGAGCATGACGCCGGCTTTAGCCATTGGGAATTGGGAGTTTCCCATAAAACTGGGGACAGCGCTTGATGATCCACTAATGTAGAAGAAGTGGAATGAAAGTCTAGGTGAACAAAGGAAAAAGAAACCTTCACAATTTTTAATTTTTTAAATTGTGGTATAACATTTGCACGTCCTTATGAGTATCAAAATTATTAATGAGGAACATATATCGGTTTGTAACTGTGTAGTTTTTTTTATTACAGAGAAATATAAAACCTCTTTGCATATTTGCCTATACCACACTTCTACTTCCAGCCTTGTATTGGTCCTGTATGTTTTAAGAAATATGTAAAGATTATTTCTTCATTACTGTACACACCAGGTCCCTGGAGGCCACATCCAGACTATTTCACCTTTTCCATTTCTCTTCTTCAGTTAAATGGTAAAACACATAAACATCCACAGGTTTCCTTACAATTATGCACCTTTAAAATTAAAAACAATAGGCACCTGCTTGCTTTCCTTTGCTTCAGTGATATTAATGCACACGAAGGGCCTTTTTTTTTAAATAGCAAGGTGATCAGCATTCGTTCAGGAGTCCCACTTCCTTTTTATTCTTGCCACATCTCCACTCCATTCATTTAAGCTCATTTGAATTAATTGCAGCCGACACTCTTGATGAAATACAGTGCTGAATGCCAATGCTAGCAAACAGTGTGCAAACATATGGAGAATGGCTAAAAGTAAATTAAAGGTGTATTACCTCCCTTTGGAGAGCCTGAATTGACCCCCTTTGTCACCTCCTAATCTATTGTGAAAAGAAGAGTCCAGAATGCTAATTATATTTTAATTTGTTTTAGATTCTGTAGAATCTTGGATTGGCAAAAAATGCCAACAGTTAATTAATGCTAATATTGCTAATTTTATTTTTATTTCTAGGAAATTTAAAAGTTACACCATTCTAATCAATACTACATTTTTACTGCATAAAATAATTGCCATTTTCTTTGAATTGTGACCATGTTTGAAGCAGAACTGTGCAGTTGGAACATTCTGACTTAATAATAATAATAATAATAATAATAATAATAATTGCTTACACTTATATAGCATTTTTCTGAACACTCCACTCAAAGCGATTTACAGGTATTGGGTTCTCCCCTCCACCACCACCAATGTGCAGCATCCACCTGGGTGATGTGACGGCAGCCATAGTGCGCCAGAACGCTCACCACATATCAGCTACAGTATCAGTGGGGAGGAGAGCACAGTAATGAAGCGAATTCATAGATGGGGATTATTAGGAGGCCATGATTGGTAAGGGCCAATGGGAAATTTGGCCAGGACGCCGGGGTTACACCCCTACACTTTTCGAGAAACAGCCTGGGATTTTTAATGACCACAGAGAGTCAGGACCTCGGTTTTACGTCTCATCCGAAGGACGGCGCCTGTTTACAGTATAGTGTCCCTGTCACTATACTGGGGCATTAGGACCCACATAGACTGCAGGGTGAGGGCCCCCTGCTGGCCCCACTAACACCTCTTCCGGCAGTAACCTTAGTTTTTCCCAGGACGTCTCTCATCCAGGTACTGACCAGGCTCATACTGTACCTGCTTAGCTTCAGTGGGTTGCCAGTTGTGAGTTGCAGGGTGATATGGCTGATGAGCAAAAACACCTTTGTATGAAGGTCAAGTATAAAGTTCAGTTCTTGGTTACACTAACCAGGAAATGCACAAGGGTTGTGAGAGAATATGAGTTTCATTTTTTGAAAATAATGTATTGAAAGAATAGTTTTCCAAAAAATATTTAATCAGTGTGACAATTGTTAATTGAGAGCCAAATCAAAATGATTGAATATGATAAAATATCATCACACCTGAAGGAGGCTCCACGGCCGAAACGTTGTTTTCTTTCTTCGCTTTTCAGTGTGGAATAAACCTATTACTTGTTCCTTTACGTATGTTGTAGCCAATTGTAGACTTCAGAGTGATGAAACAATCTACCACTCAATGGTCCAAGCAGCATGTACAGTACAGCACAGTATTCACAAAGTGCAACAATGACATCAAATCAACACCACAACAGCATATGAAAATAACAGAATTAAAAGAATAAAGTAAGTAATAGAACCTTGATTTTCATCGCCTAATTAAAATTATGCAAAAATATACCCTTTACTCTCACATCATCTTATGAAATAATTACAATTTCCCAAGAGCTTTCACATGAGAAGCACCCTTCCACTAATGCAGGACCAGCTCTGAGAACTTTCATAATTAGTGTAAATTGCTTTTGCAAAATAACAGCAGAGGGAGTGAATTTTGACATGCTAATGTCTTGGTTCTACATATAAAATTATTAGAGTGATTGGGGGGGGGGGGGGAAGGAAACTATAAGCATTGAGCCATTGTGTGGAGAGTCTGAGCAGAAAAGAAAGTCAAAGAGTCTCCACCCAGCCCTGGGATGCAGGATTAGAATAGGGTTTTTTAAATAAATATTTTCTGAACAGGGTTTTCAAATTGATTGGGGTTTGCAGGGGATTTCACACGATGGTGTTTTCTTAACCCTGACCCCCCCCCCCCCCCCTCCTTTTGACAAACCTGGCTCACAGTTGCTTACTAATTAGATAAAGAATTAGGGAGTGGATTATTCAGAAAAGAAAGATGCCAGTTCTCCTGACCATGCTAGCAATTTCAAGTCATTATTTAAATTATTTCATGGTTATCACTCTTTTTCCCCCCTCTACATTTTGAAATGGCAGACATAATGACAAATACCATTGATGTGTAGCTCACTGCCAATACATTACAAAGGGAGTAGGCAGAATTTTGATCCTACACACTAAACAATCAGCAATTGCTGATTCCTTCTCAAAGACGGTG
Organism: Lepisosteus platostomus; assembly: GCF_059453375.1. Lineage (NCBI taxonomy): Eukaryota > Metazoa > Chordata > Actinopteri > Semionotiformes > Lepisosteidae > Lepisosteus > Lepisosteus platostomus. The sequence goes on along the minus strand of NC_142616.1, from coordinate 33,016,233 downwards.
GGATAACCACCCCATTAATTAAATATTTAGATTTATTGTAAGTGCTTTAGACTAAAATTAAATTTAATAATATATTGTAGTGTAATTAAGATACATGTTCAAACCGAATTTGATGAAGCAATTTGATCATTTAGTGTAGAATAGTCTATATTGTGTGTATAATGTTTACCGTGTGAATTTGTCTACATGTACATATTTATAATGATCAGGTTTTTATGAAAGTAATCTGTTATTATGGATGCTGCACATTGGTGGTGGTGGAGGGGATCCCCATTACCTGTAAAGCGCTTTGAGTGGACTGTTCAGAAAAGTGCTTTATAAGTGTAAGCAATTAATTAATTATCCAATGACATTATGTTACTGTGTTCACTTTATTTTAGCATGGTCAACTAAACATTTATGACAGTTCTAGCATAATATCACTTGGAAAAATGCAGCTAATCATGCATTTTTTTGAACATGCAAGCAAAATCACCATGACATGTTTTACTGCAAACTGTTTTGTGCCAGGATTACAGGAGCATGAAAACATTAAACACCTCGGGACATGGCTTTGCCTTGTATCTTATTGACCGTTCTGAAGAGGCCCCAGTTGGCACTTTGCTGTGACAAAACAGCCAAGCCTAAGGAGAAAGAGCCCATTAAGCAAAATAATAATTCATTTTCACCTTATAATGCCAGTTACCAGGAGTCTCTTACCCAGGTCCAAGAGAGCCCAATCCAGTTACCCTAAAACACCCGTTTCTGATGACTGAGAAAACTTGCACATTGCTAATGAATTAATCAAGTAACATGTTAAATTAAGGAAACTATGGTACTTGGGAGTTTTTTGACCTAACAATCTCCAGTTTAACATATCGACTGTACAACTAATCAATCAATCAAAGTTTTTAGAAATTGTTAAGTTAGCGGTTATCTCTAAAATCTGCTTTAATTGGTCCCTCAAGAGACTAGGACTAGGGTTGTGGAGGCCTCTGCTGTATACATTCTGATGTAACTTTGAACAATGTGATGCGCATTTGCATTAGGCCATGACTGAACGCTGAATGTTGAAATTCCTTCAATATACATGTCTCAGTTTGTTCTGATGTATGCTGAGGGCAGTGAAATAAAAAAAACAAATGTTGTCAGTACCTGAGTTCAGTTCAGGAAGTAGAGTTCAATTATAAAAGTTATGGAAAAGATAAGTTGATACATATGATTGAAAGATAGCAATAGTAAAATCTAGTATTTGCAAAAGGGCATTACTTCAAATCCTAGTATTAGTACATAAAATTCAACTTTATTCAATGTGTGTGAAAATTTAAAAAAAGCTGAAGTGAATATTAAAAATGTGTCTAAATCAAGCCTGTAATATTGAAAAGTGTTGTGTTATGTAACAGTTTGTTTCACTCACCCATTTCAGGTCAAATGGGTTAAGTGACATCACCTCCCCCACCTCTCTGATATGAGTAATTTAAGTGCATTTACTCCTTTGCGGTACATCTAATATGATTAAGTGGAATTGTGAATTTTGTTTTGTGCAAAAAAGCCTTTCCCTCTTCTTTTGTATCAGTTTAATCTGAAGGACAGAACTAAAAGATAACATAATAAGTCATTTTTAATGAGCAAAGGCATACAAGCCTCTACATCTCTTCAGAGCAGATTAATTAATTATAGTAAAATATGAGTACTCCTTGGTATAAAGGACCAAGTTGACTATTTATGTTCTTTTTGTAAATTTGAGTACAGCATACTTTCACTAAGGAAGTCTTGCAGTGATATACTGTATTCCATCTTTCAATACAGAAATAGATTGGATTCCTTCTGTATAGGAGAACGTGAGGTGATTTAAGAACTGTGCTCTTTGAATCCCCCTTAGTATGTTTTGCAAAATGTATTACATACAGTAAATATAACATCTACTTCATTGGGCTGGGGAATATTAGCACAGGACTTATTTCACCACATAGAAACAGCTCTTGCTGCTAACAGGCTTTCACAGAGCCTTGAGTTCTGCTTGCTGTTTAATGCTGATTAAGTAGTACAGGTTTACAGCAAGGTTGTAACTAGTCACAAAAAATGAGTCACGTCTTCAACATGAAGTTGAGTGAAGTTGTGGAGCTAATTCTATTTGAGTTTAAACCTACTGTATGTAGTTTGAATGTTTACTCCTTACTTTGATTTTATCAGATTTTATTTCTTGGAAATTAGAATTATAATTCTAGATTATAGAATTATAACCTATCCATTTAGAATACAATACTGAGATGCACAATAATCTGTTTTTCCCTGACTTTTGTGTTTTCTCTCCATGGTAAATGAATTACATCCCTTGGCCTATTATAAGCAGAATTTGTCATTGAGAAATCCCCATTCCTCTATTTTAATTTTTTTTGGATGTACAGAAAATAATGCCTGAGCCTGACTGAGCCTGGTCAATACCTGGATGGAGACCTCCTGAGAAAAACTAAGGTTGCTGCTGGAAGAGATGTTAGTGGGGCCAGTAGGAGGTGCTCATCCTGCGATCTGTGTGCGGTCTATACTATACTATAAAAAGGTGCCATCCTTCGGATGAGATGTAAAATCGAGGTCCTGACTCTCTGTGGTCATTAAAAATTCCATATCTTATTTAGGCATTAAGATTACCCCAGAGGTCAACAATATAATCCCAGAAAATTATATCCTGAGAAGTTATATCCTGTCAAAGCAGAATCACTCATTGGACCAACCTCCGTTATCAACCTTAGAGGTTATCCATCATCATTGTAGTCTTTAATCTTGGAAGACAGATATACAAGAAGACATATCTGAGGAAGAGTGGAGGGAAACGTGTTTGAAAGCTCAGACTCAAACTGTTAATGCTAGTTTAAAACTCTTACAGTATAAGTGGATAGGAAGATTATATATCACATCACATAAACTTCATCAATTCAATCCAAATATTCCTGACTTATGTAATAAATGCAAAGATAACAAAGGCATGCTATTTCACCGCATGTGGGAATGTCCGAAAGTTCAGGGTTTTTGGAAGAAGGTATTGCATATAGTTTCACAGATTATCGGTAAGAAATTGCCTCCTAACCCTAAATTATGCATTCTTAATATATATCCAGAAGAATTTAGGATGACTAAAAAGGAGTGTTCATTGGTAACCACCTCCCTTTTGGAAGCAAAACGAGTAATAGCCTGTGTTTGGAGACAGGAAGAAAGTCACAATGGTTGAAGGGGATGACTTCATGCCTTGCACTGGAAAAGATTACTTACCTCCTAAAATAAAAAAATGGGACAATTCAGAGAGATGGTATTCATTTCAAAACTTTCTAGAGAATCATAGGGGTAACATCTAGAGAGAAGAGGAGTAAAGTCTTAAATTAGGGGAACTACATTATGAAAGGTAATACATTTAAGCCTTGTATACAACATGTATCTGTTAAAAAAACGAACACCTATGTGACTTATGTTTTTAATCACTGCCATTGTATAAGCTATTTGTAAATATGAAAACTGTCTGGATGTTTTATCACATTATTCCTTTTTATTGTTATTTTCTTTTTTTGTTGTTGTTTGTACATAGTTCATATTTTCTCATTTCATATTTAATATGGAAAAAACATAAAGATATTGTTTTAAAAGAAAAAATTCCATGGCGTTTCTTGAAAAGAGTAAGGGTGTTACCCCAGCATCCTTGCCTTTACCAGTCATGGCCTCCTAATAATTCCCATCTATGAATTGGCTTCATCACTCTGTTCACCACTGATATAATGCGTGTGTGGTGAGTGTCCTGTGCGCACTATGGCTGGTGTCACATCATCCAGGTGGGTTCTACACATTGGTGGTGGTGGGAATGACTTGTAAGCACTGAGTGAGTGGAGTGTCCAATACATTATACATTCCTGGACCAAATCCTAGTCATCAGTGGGCACAAGGAAGGATTCATCCTGGACAGGATGCCAATCCATCACTAGACGCACAAACAGGCACACACCAGGGCCAGTTTTCTTATAATAACAATTGCTTAGACTTGTATAGGGCTTTTCTGGACACTCCACTCAAAGCGCTTAACAGGTAATGGGGACTCCCCTCCACCACCACCAATGTGCAGCATCCACCTGGATGATGCAACAGCAGCTATAGTGCACCAGTACACTCACCACACATCAGCTATCAGTGGGGAGGAGAGCAGAGTAATAAAGCCAATTCATAGATGGGGACTATTGAGGCCATGATTAGTAAAGGCCAATGGGAAATTTGGCCAGGATGCCAGGGTTACACCTCCTACTCTTTTCAAGAATTGCCCCGGGATTTTTAATGACCACAGAGAGTCAGGACCTCGGTTTTACATCTCATCCGAAGGACAGCTTGTTTTTACAGTATAGTGTCCCTGTCACTATACTGAAGCATTAGGACCCACATGGACCGCAGGATGAGCACCCCCTACTGGCCCCACTAACACCTCTTCCAGCAGCAACCTTGCTTTTTCCCAGGAGGTCTCCCATCCAGGTACTGACCAGGCTCACACCTGCTGAGCTTCAGTGGGTTGCCAGTTGTGAGTTGCAGGGTGATATGGCTAATATGGTAATAGATGCCCTTTAACCTACCAGTATGTCTTTTAAACTGTGGGAGGAAACCAGAGCACCTGGCAGAAACCTACAGTGCATGAACACAGGAAGAGTGTACAAACTCCACACAGATAACATCCATGGAATTAAACCCAGGGGCCCAGCTCTTTTATTTTTTACATGCCTTAACCATATGAAATGATTGTTCTGGCATTTCATATTGCTATTGAGATACTGCATAAAGATATTAATTTAAAAAAACAAATAATTGAGACAATATAAATCAGGAGATGATTTTATTTGTAACCTGTGAATACATTTTATTGTGAATGTTATTTTATTAGAATCTGTATCATCTGTGCCTGTATTTTGCTTGAGGTTGACCATTACATTGAGCAACACTACATTGAGTAGAGGGCCATGCTGTCTCATCCACATTCCTCCACAGCTGAAGATGCGTTCCACTGTTGCACTAAATCAGGAGTCTGCAGCCTTTCAGAAGGGGTGTGCCAAGATTTTGCTTATACACTTGTTTATATGGATTTACATGCCATTGATACATTTTTAATGTCAATAACAGCCCTACTTACATTTTGCTTAAGAAACCTCGATACCACACCCCTATAACAGTACCTTAAACATTGTCCTGCAAGTGCAAATATTTAAATTTAAGTGGATTGACTTAACACGCCAAATCCTTTTATTTAGATGGAATTCTAGACAGATCATCATTCTACAGTTTCACTGCATAAGCTTACTAAATAAATGGTTATATTCTTGAACTAGCTTACACCCATCCATTTTCTAACCACTTTATCTCATAGAGAGTCATGGGGGAGCCCTAACCTATCCCTGCAAGCAATGGATACAAGGCACAAGGCAAGGTACACCCTGGATGGGACTCCAGTCCATTGTAGGGAAACAGACACAAACACAGACAGGCACACAATTACAAGGCCAATTTTTCCCCAAAGCCAATAAACCTACCAGTATGACTTTGGACTGTGGGAGGAAACCCACACAAGTATGGGGAGAACATACAAACTCCATGCAAATAGCTCGCAGTTAAGCTAATAATATCCTTAAAGTTACAAATATCCTGAGAAAGCTGCCATTGTGCTTCATGTTCAAATGTTCGCAGGAGTATGATGTCCGAAGTCTTTTCTTCATTGTTAGTATTATATGGTTGGCAGAACACAGACTCCCCCCCTCCTCCCCCAAAATACACATATCTGCATTATAGGTCTTGAAAGGAGCTCAACATCAATGGTTTTGTCTTGGATTGTGATGTTACGACTTGCTTAGTTTGTGCTCAATAAAGATTATAACTATTTTTGGTCAGGACTTCAGCTAAGTAAAGATTTGTGAGTCAGGGCAAGTAATTCGATGACAATGACTCTAATTGAGTCAAGTCTTTGCAAATTGTGGCTCATGTCTAATGTCATTGTTTAAGTAATGTAATTACAGCTATGTCAGAACTGTAATCTCTTAACAGCTCTGTTTTATAGTGTAGAAAAGGGAAGCTTTTTTTTTGTTTGAGGTAGTAAAATATTCTGACTGAAAATTGTCATGCATTAATTTGGGTTAAGAAGTGTCAGAATTTCGTCAAGTGTTGAAGAAAAAACATTGCATAATATTTTCTTAAAAGGTATCTCTCATTGGGAGAAAGCTTAATGAAGAAGAAGATTAGCAATGCACATTGCTCTGAACCCCAGTGGTGAAGCTTTGCACATTGACACCTGCATGCACAAAACATTCACCTCTCCACCTCATTTCCTCTCATTGAGCCTTGAGGAAACTTTTCCTGGGAAATGGGTTGTGTAATAGCTCATTAGACCCGCAAATAAGAATTAAGTAGAAAACAACACCACGGATCCAGTAAGCACATAGCTTTATGATGTCTTTTTTTTTTCACTGTAGGATTTTCAGATATGTAGTTATTGCATGTTACCCAGTTCTGAAAACCGGTTGTAGCATCCAGTGTAAACAGAGTGAAAAAGGCAAGCTTGCTCTCGAGGGCTGCTTTTTGTTACTATGATTAACAAAAAGATTCGGATTGAGTTTTATTGCAACTATTTTGCAGCACTTGGCACTTAACACTCATTGGGCCATATTTAGAAAAAAATTGTTGTTACCTTTGTTTATAACATCTTTTACAAAACAAGAAAAAGGCAGCACTCTTGAATTAGGGAGTGCTTAAAATGTGAGAGTTGCTAACATGCGAAGCAGTTCTCATTTTCAAATAAACAAATCTCACAGATACTTGAAGAAGATGATTTGTTAACACACTGGACATGTATTTAGCAGAAAACAAAACTTCTAAAGCTTGTAGTTTTGGGTTCGCAGTTACTGTGGTTTAAAATGTTGATTTGACTCACTCTATCCAGGTTGTCGTTGTCTCTCTGTGAGACTCTCCGAAGATCCCTGTGCCTTATTTGCCATAAAACACCCCTGTTAAATGTTCTCATCTTAAAGTTTGTAATAAATAAAAAAGGTGAAAACGAATGAAATTATAGGTGGTGGAGCAAAACATAGAAAACAAGGTCCCCAGCCTTCTACAACTTCTACTTTTGTACCCAGATCTACAGTACAAACAACTCCCTCTGTCAAAATGTGCCTTGGGCAGGTGAGATTTGCTGTCTAAAAACCAGGTGTTCACCTGTAATTATTTACTTATTGGCAGACTCCGATTGCTAAAACATCCGCTGTTGCCATTTAACAATGATTTACTCACCAGGGCATATTTCTCCTCCCACTGCCAGCTGCTTTGTGCCTGCAGCGGCTGCCTTTCACAGGCTCCTGAGACTGCCGGGGGTGGCTCTTTGTCATTACTTGATTTGTTGGCTGGCTCTGTGAAAACTGCACTTGCTGCTTCCTGTGTCAGTCTACTGAAGGGCCTGAGCTTGGATGATGCAGGAGCCTGAACTCCCCACACGAGCTGTTGGCCCCGTGATGGTCTTTACAGTAGTGAAACAATGTGGACGGAGGGGTTCAGTGTTCCCCGTGTTTAGTTTGCTTTTAATCCCCAGCTCTCAGTGGGCAAGTGTCCTTTTGTGTTCACATAAACCAAAAGGTAAATATTACAGTTTATTCTTGAGCTCGTCTTTAGCAAGCTTCTTTTGTGTATTTTGAAACATTTTGTATTCTTCACAGAGACCTAATTAGTGTAATTACAATCATTTGCTCGAGAATATTCCGCTCATCCACCAGCTGGCACAGCAGGTATAATATAAAATTTCACTTAATGGTGTATTTTACTTACTCCTTTACTTACTTTTGAGTCCTCTGAGGATCTGAAATTTTCATACAATACAAAGATAATTACTGCTATCTATGCACTATATGGGCAATATCTATAACATTTGTTGAGATTAGTTCTGTTATTGAAATAAGCATGATTTTAATAATTAACAGCTTTTTATATATTACAAGACCAAGAGACCAGAGAGATTTGTCCCAGAATAACCAGAACTTATCTGATTTAGCTAACCAAGTTTTGTTACAGTATGTTAGTCAAAGTTTAGTCGCAAGACAATGTGTAGTCTTCTTTCCCACCCGAGGAAAGGCTAATTAGCATCTCAAATAGACCCCCATATGTATGAGTGTGTGGGCCCTGCAGTGGACTGCTGTCCCATCCAGCATGTACAGTATCTTGTCTTGTTTCCCAGCCTGACCTGAACCTCAACCCTATATTGGACTAGATGGTTATTAAAAATGAGTGGATGTCTTTAATAGATCTGAAAAGGACTCTTGAAAAGACATTTCATTGCAACATAAAAATTATTGTTAACAAGAGGAAGCCATGTTGTTTATGCAGTTCTATGTTAGTAGAAACTAACTGCATTATAGTCTACATTGAATTATTTCTGGTGCTATAAATGTACATTGTGGTAAAAGTACAATTAAATACACCTTTTTCTTTTTAGTGCTTTCTAAAATTTAATGAAACGCAACATACTCGTTCAATTTTAATTTTTCTAATTATTTTGAAATGTAAGCTAAATTCCTGGGTGATTACAGCATTAACAAATGCTGAGTATAAAGGATCTTTTCTAGTCTCTGCAGAGACAACAGCTGACAATTCAAGTTTGGGCATGTTCTCCATTACTTGATGGACCTAGAATGAGACCTCAGCAAAACAGTCAGTAATTTAATTAACTCTTTCTTTCCCTGAAGGCTGCAGAGAACAGACTTGATGCCTAGGGGCATGCACATGGTTGGCTGTGCGATTGTTACTTGTTCTGCTGGTGCCAGGGCCTCAGCATCAGGTAAAGATCACCTGTGGGCCCTTGTACACACACATGCTTTGAAAACCAATAGCATAATTTCCTGGTGTGCATCCTTCTCCCACAAGGCAAAGGTAACACAAGTCATGTGGACTAATCCAAAAATAGAACTTCATCAGATGGCAGCTCCCAGAGACTCCAAAGGGGGCAAGAGGGAAATCATGTCTGTCTCTTTTTCTTGGCAATGAGAGATAGGCTGCACCTCAGTAGAACAAGAGGATGGGTTAACTACAGTAGGAAAACTAACCCTTATTTTACCTGCTTGTTTAGGTTTTTCGTTGGTGGCTGTTTCTGCTTTGTTGTCGCTAAAAGCTTAAGGCCTTGTACCTTCTAACATTTATTCAAAGTTAAAAAGTGGAATTTGCTGACCTAGGTGAAATGTTTTGCCATTCTCCTTGTGCTTTTTGAGCTGTACAACATTATTTGCCTATATTCATTTGCAGTTCATGTAGATATTTCATTCTATATCACAGAACCTACCTTGCCTTCTTGTAATGTTGCACACCACAAGGTTAATCTGATGTAATAGTTCATAATGAGAAGAAACTCATTTAAGCTCATTTAATTTTGAATGATTCACATTTATTGCAACACCCTGCATGAACTTTACATTGCATATACAGTACATAGGTCTTGGTTATTGTCTGTTACAACCAGGCTATACACTTTTTCATGTTGCTTATAATTGGCTTCTTTTTGCAAGACTTCTCCTGGACGGCTGACGTTTTAAAAATATAAATAAATGTGCATACTATTTCAGTTAAAAATTGTGCTTAATCAGAAATAAAAAATCAGGCTTAAAACAAGATTTGTGATCAATGGTAAAAGAAAGCAGTGAATATATAATAACCGCAATCTGGTAAAATAATCCTATGAGTTACATGAGAACAACACAACACGCAAGTATATGACTAAGAATAAATTTCCAAAGATCAATGACCACTCTCCCCCAGTGTGCAATGTTACAGGTTACGGTATTTACTGTACATACACTTGTTCTGTGTGTATATATATATAATGTGTCAACTAAATAAATGTATTCAATTCCATAAAATATATGAATTCTGAAACTTACATGAGTTTCCATTGTTGAATCTTTCATTTGAAATCGAGAGCTTAACACATTATTTTTTGAAAAACATTCCTTATAATACAAAAAAATAATAAACAAATTGACATCTTAGCAAGCTATAAACAGCTGTCCTCGTATCTGGCAGTTTTGCAGACGCTTGAGTGACTAAAAATCACAATGTTTTTCCAAAGCTACTTCATTAATTTGTGGTCTGGTATTCATTAGAACAACAAGCCCCAGGGGAGTTCTTATAGCTTAGCTTGCATTGTAACAGCGTGAGTTTGGGGCTGAATTTAATGTGGGTGCATTTCTGGAGTAGCGTCGTCAGGCAATTATTGCCAACCTGGACAACGAAAACGCACAGCTTGAACACAACTCAAAACAAAGTTAGAACTTCAGTTTTCTTTGGCGATTTGTGATAACCATTTGTCTTGTATGGTTCCAACACTTTCCCATCGGGAATTTCCATAAAGGCTTTTTTTGAGCTGGAATCAACGAACAAATAGAGATCTCTCTTGGGAAATCAAGAAACAAGCAGATACATGTTCAGACCTGGAGAGACTTCTCAAGATGGTTAAAAGCAGCATTGTACACGCAGCACTGATGGAACTACACACCGCACACAACACAAACAAGTCTGGGGACCTAAAAGAAATAATGAAGCAATTAGGTGGACAATTATAAGCACCTGTGACACTGATTGCTCTATGCTTGCTTCATGTGTGTTTTTTAAATCTGACACTAAAGATGTCCTAATGTTGCTACGTTCTTTTCTAAAAAGGCCTATTATGAAGAAGAGTTGCTAAATGTAGTATTGATGTGGAGGCAGTTCATATTAGGGATACAAGTCCGTTGCACAGAGTGAATTGCGTCATGTATTATTGAAGTCTGTGCTTGTATAAACACAACTTTTTAAAATTAGGGTCTCCCTTTTTCCAATCCATTAAGGTTAATGCTGTTTTAATTAGTACTTGATTTGAGGCCTATTAGATGCAATTTATTAGGCCTTTTTAAGACCTGCAAACTACAACATTGCATGGGATTAATAAGACAAATGACTCAACAAGAATTAGCAGCTGCTGTCTTAGACCTAAACCTGGTCTCCATCTTTATCAAGTGTAACCCGCTGTTTATTTTTACAAGTGCTTTGAGTCACATTAAACTGTCTAATTGCTAGAGTTCTTCCTTTCTGAGATTGCATCACTGGTCTTTTTGATTAAAAAATATACTCTTCCGCTTGTTTGAATTATTTATTGAATAGAGAGCCATTTGTAAAATGTCAGTGACCATCCCAAAAATATGAATCCTTCTAAGTTACACATACTGTAGTATTAATCAAATTGCAATCAGGAAATATATCAATATTAATTACTTAAAACTATCAATTCTAGTTAAAGTTACTTTCTGTTAAAGTGGAGCTTCTGCTTTTTGAGCAATAAACATAATTTATTTAAATTGTGATACATAAAAATATACTTGATCTTGAAATAAAAGCTTTTGAGTACAACTTAACACTATCAGTAATCAGGAATTTTGACAATGGTATGTATAAACAGACATTTTTTTTTTCACATTTACTTTAGTGCTAATTTTGACATATGATATTGAAGCTTTCTGATATACGGAAGTATAAATTCCAGTGCAAATTTGGAAGACTTATTCTATAACTTCTACTTGATGGTAATATGTTTAGCTTATTAATATCCATACTGAGTAAGACATTTTATTGTGTTGGTATTTATGCTTGGAGACACTGTGATCTGTGCCCTTCGGAGTAGTTCTTCAGCCTGTTAACACTGTGGAAACAGATGTGTTCAACCAAAAAGCACTTATCAACAGACACTTAATGATTTGTACCATTTATATCCATAGTGACTTATTTCTATTAATATCTTTTTGGAAATTTTAAAAAGTAAAACACATTTTCTTCCATTATTATTAAAATCCATTATTTTCCAGTAAGTTGTTTACCTGTTTAGCATCCACGTACGTGCTTTCTCATTTTTTTGGAAACGTTTGGGAATTTGTAAAATGTGACTCTTCTCACATTCTTAAGAATGACAGAATCATAGATTTATTTCTTTGTTTTCAGTTTTGTGCTTTCTGTGCTACAGTACTGACTTCTTGGTCATGTCATTATTGTACATTTGAAAATTTGTTTTTCCATTGTCTTATCTGGCTGCTTATAGGGCTAAGTTAAAAGTAACATTTATAACAATATAATTTCAGTACATTAAACTTAACATCTTCAACCTCTGTCTGTCTACCTATAGGAGATACTTCAGGAGTTACTTTTTTACCCTTAAGGTTATTTGTTTGTTGTCAAAGCCGATACCCCAACTTCTTTCATGAAAACGGCTGGATGAGATCCCCAGATCACATAAGCACTAGCAACCAAACAAGGCAGACTGGCCAAATGACTTTTCATTTGTAACAATTTTTATGTCCTTATGGAATCTGGATTTAGATTTGCCCCATCTACCCTTTTTTGGCAGTAAATAGCTACAAACCACATAACAGACTACATGGATCTAATTAACTGTTATTTCTTCCTTTATTATGTTTTTATTCTCACTATTTGTTGGAGTTGTGGTATGAAGGCATCTCAGAGTACTGTTTCTAATACTGACAGCATAATTTGAGGTATCTGACCAAACAAGAACAGAAGTACAAATAAAAAATGGACACTAGGCAATATAATAAAAACGTATTTAATTAAAATTTAGACTCAGAAATGTCATAAAATAAATATATTATGACTTTAATCCTTCCTATCTTAGCAGCAGCACAGTTTTGAGATTAACCCCAAACATTCCATTTCCTTATTGGTGTTGAGCCATTTTAAGAGATATAAAACTTCTCAATTTACTAGACCTTTGAACATGGTCAATTAATGTTGCTTCCAACCCTAGGTCCTTTTTACACTAATGAGAGTTTTCAAAGGTTTTGGAATGAGATAACTGTGATGGACAATGGGACCATAGGAATTGCTTACAGACAAACTACACTGGATACATTTGATTTTGTCTGGTGTCTGCAGCTTAATAGGGGTGGTCTTGGTTTGCAGGTGGATGGGAAGTCACCATAAAATACCAGGTGCTGTATGTTGATGGGAGAATTGCCTTTAAGACTGAGCACAGGAAGCATTTCTTTATGCCACTAGTTGTGAAATCTGGAAAAAACTGCCGAGCCATGTTAACAAGAATCAGTTGGATGAAACTTTTGATAGTAGTACCAAGACAAATGTTCTAGTAAAAGTACTATAAATCTTATTAAAGTGAATGTTTGGCATAAAATTGGCATTGCTTGTTTTCTAGGACATACATCACTTTGAAGGAATTGTTCCTGAATAAACCCCAGGAAAGTAACAGCTCTAGTAAGTTTCAACAAAAAAGTAAAATATCAAAATGTATATGATATATCAGATAGACTCTCTTTCTTTAAGAAGGAAAGCCGTTTGTGGAACCTGGTCTTATCTCTGACTCAGAATTCTGTATTCCAAATATTAATTTTTAAATTGTATTTGGGCTTTGAGAGAACAGAAATCATTGAGATAGAGTATTTGACCTTGGGATCCGACTTTGATTTACAGTGATCATTTGGGATGTTTTCTTGGATTTCATGTGATCAGTGGGTTGAATCATAGGAAAGTATTCCAAGACTAGAATGTAGGCCTTGCTAAGCCTCGAATAGGTAGCCCTTCCAGTACACAACCACTGTGCCTTAAAGAAAATGTAGTTCAATCTTTCTTTCTATTGTAGTAAGCATGTACTGTTAATATCAGGTTTATTTCCATGAATTGAGAAATGTCACTGATAGCTGTGCCTTGGGGATTTAGTTAAAACAAATTTACGAATCATTATCAGCATTATTAGAACTGTTTCAAAACATTTAAAAACAAAACGTTACTAAGTTTGCTAGATGTTGAATCGAATTCATGATTAAAAAATCGTGAAGCCTTTTTTTTTCTCATGGCTTGTCCATAACCATCATTATTATTAACCTTATTCTTCTACTACTACTTCTACTAACAATACTTCTGTTTCTACTGAACAAATAAATTCAACCATCTACATTCTTTCCACAACTCTAAAATTCCCTATTTCAAAATTATATTTTCCAATGATAATTGCCAAAAGGAACTGCAAAAGGAAGAATGTTCATCATTTTATGTCATATTAGATTTCTCTCTGCAAAAGCAAATAAAAGACATACACATAATGTAGTTTAAAGCCAAAATGTTTCATAAAAACATATTGAAATAAGATCTAGTTCTCCGTTTTTCCCTGCTTGAATCTTAATTGACTTAATGTGCATGTGACTTTCTTGTGTGGTTTGCATTTTCTATGGATAATCTTAGAGAAATGTGAACCAGTCTACTACAGAGACTGATACCTGCTATGGTTTTTCATCCGGAAGGAATCACTTGTGAAGTCCTGCACCATGTCACCCTCAGCATTCTGTAAATCATCCTGAGCAGAAATGCCTCCAGAAGGGAGATGTTTAACATGAAAATACTACTTTGTTCTTTCTTGGGGGAAAAACTCATTTAAACATGTAACCCCCTGCAATATTTTATAGTTGGACAAGTCCCAATAATTTCCAGAACTGTGCATTCTGGTGCAGACCTTGACCTATAGTACAGTTTCCCCAAACAAAGTATAATTGGAAATAAATTAAACCATAAGAGAGCACTCAGAGAAAATCCACATTTGTGGAGCTGCATTAAGAAATTGCTTGTAAGGCTAGGAGAGCTAAAGAAAATGTACCCATGAGAAATAAAACTGACATTTAAGACAGGTTATCTTTATGGATTATCCAATTGTTTGGTAATTTTGAAGTTCTTTTGCATAAAACTTTCTCCCTTATTAGTCTGGGAGAGTAATCATGAATGACAGGCCCAGATGATAATTTTGTAATAAAGGCATTCTGCAATATTGTCACAAAGCAAAATGTAAAGAAACACAGTTATGAAAAAAGGAAATCGTAAATGGCTTTATATAAAAACTGAAGCATGTCTAAGGTACAGTATAAACATGACCATTTCTATTACTCAAGAATAATTTCTATTTTATTACAGAAATAAATCACTAGATGATGTCTGGACTCTCAGTCCATGATGTAATTTATTATGGTCATTAAAAAAGAAGATATCCTCGTACCAAACAGAATATTTTTCTCTGGATCCAGGATGTATAATTCTTTACCAATTTCTTAGCGTTTTCATTTTAAATTTGTTCTGAAATTCATCAATTAAGAAATGATGTGAAACAGTATTATCCAGATGTTTGTCCCCCTGGCAGATATTTTCTTTTGTTGATGAAAATCTGTCAGCCAGATGACGTGTAGTTTGTATATCAATAACATCTCAATTTAGGACACTAATCAGTGGCTTGATACCCTGCACAATCTAAGTGTGTATTGAAAACTTTGTTTTTATACCTATTCAGTAATGGCACTGTGAACGTGTCGGGAGCAATGACACCTTTTTAGGACAAAGGGGGCTACTAAAGACATTCGTACCAGGTCCTTTAACCCACCATTACCACTAGATGGTGTGTGATAACCACATGTACTTGTTAATCTGGAGGAAGCCCTATCCCAAACAAGGCTGTGTATAGATTGCCCCACTAGTATCTGAAGTTTATCAATTGCACGAACAGAGAAATGCATTTGCTTTTGTTGTCTGTATGTGATTATTTATGCAAATACAACTCAAAGATGTGTGTGTATACATACTCCTTTAAAAAGTATTTAACTTCAGTCAGTATAATTTGCTGTAGACTGAGTCATCATAATATAAAATGCATATTTGAATACATATATTCAAGGGACTTTTGCCCCTTTTTAATAGCAATTCAAACACCTATAAATATGTGCGGTGACAAACGGATACGTCTGTCTAGGAAATATTTCCACAATTTATTTTTTGCATTTGTATTTTACTCATAAAGTTGGGATTTTTTACTGTGTATTGTGGCACCAAACATGTTTTTACATTCTAATATTAAATTAGAATTTTATTATCAGTGTTGTGGACAAAATGTGAATTGCTTTCTTTTCAAACTTAATATTGATTAATAATCTGTTTAGAATAATAAGATTACAGTATTTTCAACTGCCTGAAATATACTGCCTGTGATTTTTTTTCTAAATAATTGGATATTGAAATTACAACAATTTAGTAAAAGCAACTCAGTCATCCTTAAGAACATTTGAAATGGCTTATTTAGCTGGAAAAAAATATTTGGAGAGTTAAAATGTTAAAAAAATGTTTTTCCAATTTCAATACATAGTTTTTTGTACAGCTCTGAATACACAAATACACAGATATGGTCAGTTTCACATTGTCTGTGTTACAGTAAATATTTTGCAACTCTTTCATTGTGTCAATACTTTAAATGGAATCTGATGACTAAAGGGGATGTCAAAAAGCTGGACAGCAAAATAAAAAAAATCATATCATGACAGTGATTAAAACATTGGAATATGGATATGTTTTGCACTCTCTCCCTTTTGAATATTTTGCTTGCTGCATTTGGGCTTCTACCCAAACCTGGATAACAGTGATCTCTCTGAGAAACACCTGGACGACATTTCAGATGAGATTATGCATATGGTAATTATGTTCTAAAAAAGTTTTAAAAGTCTGCATGCTTTTTATACAGAAATAAGTTTCTGCATTGGAAAAATTGAAAACGTGCTTATCATCATTCCCTGTGTAGTTATTATTTAAGATCTGTGTACTTGGGTATTACAATGTATAAGTTACATCACTTTTATTGCCTATTTATTATAATAAATTTGCTTCAGCAGCTATTACATGATCTAAATTCAAATTACACCCTAAAAAAATTCTGAATTTAAGTACTTCTGATTGCATTTGTGAGTCATTTTTGATAAACTAAATTACGGAACAAAATAAATTATTTTAAAGGCAATAAATATGCCCTAAAATATTGAATAGTGAAACTAATCATGCTTTTAATTCCCCAGGATATAAGTACACAATATTCCTATTGTATTTTTTCTTCTATTTCAGTGTTCACTACTAATAATTTGTTTATCCAAAGAAATAAAACAAACTGAACAATGCCCATGTTTGAATGTCCCACTTTATTCACACGGATTTAACATTTTTAATAATAGATATACCTTTAATGGGTATTCCTCACTTTTATTCAGAATCTAAGCTTTATTCACAAAACCTTTTCTAATGCAGCATTTGAAATATGTATGAATAAAAAGAATTATGTACAGTTGTTGCTCCTTTAATTTTCTTATGTGAATGAATGTTGTATGAATTTACTGTATCAAAATGAGTGTTGCAAAAAGCAAAGAAAAATTTAATGTGGAACTAAGATGAAAGATCAGATTTGAACTCAGAATAACTTAGGCACTATTTAGATATCACTGTAAATTCCTAGCTCCAAAATGAAAGATGACAATATATAATTTATCAAAAATCATATGAATTACTGTACAATACACTGCATTTCACATAACATCAGAATGTTTAAAGCACATATAGTTTTCAGTTAAACAGATGTATTTCTAATTAAAAAATAATACAACAATTTCAAGTTTCTTTGAATTCATTTAGATCTTTATTAACTTTATCCAATTACGGTATATTCTTCAAAATTAACCACCACTGTGACATTTAACAAGCATTCATTTTATGATGTTTGTGGATGGACTATAATCTTCTGTTTTTGTTTATTAAATGTATCTTTAATAAGTAATTTATTAATTGCTTACTGGTGGGACAATTTAGACAAGTCATTTTGAGTTAAAAAGCAATTACTAAAACACTTAAAGGAACATTGAAGGTTTTGGACTTTAAAGTGAGAAGTGCATTTTGAAATCCATTCTAACATAAATATTTTACTTATTTACTAAAATAAGAAAAAAAACACATGAATTCTCTGGATATATTTCTTGCCTGTGCAGATGAATAAGGTGGAAAGATCTAACCCAGAGTACTGTTTGTTCCTCAGTTGTCAAATATTTTTTGCCATGGACAAATGACAAAATTCTCAATAAGAGAGCTCATAGTTTTGAATCCTGCAACCCCTGCGTTAAGGTGAGAGCTACAGGTTGCATGAAATCAAGAAAGCTCATGATGTTACGTAAAATCAAATATCACTTCACTCCCTTCCATTTCCACAGTTTAAACAAGATATTTTGGATAGAAATTCACAGGCTTACCATGCGTGGAAGAGAGAAACCTTAATCCCTTGTCAATTGTAACTCACCTCCCCGATCCTCACATTTTTTCAGTATAATGAATGCCTTCAAACTATTTTAAAAATAAGACCTTACATGCAGTCTGGAGCACTGGAATGACATATCAGGAAAATCACCAATCAGCCATTGAGCTGAAAGGTAAACAGAGAATACAGAATGGTGTCAGCCTGCTGATCTTAAAACACTAGTAGGGAAGGCATGCCTGATGTCAATGTAATATACTGGCTTATGAAGTGTAAATAACAAGATGGTTAATGGCACTCTCATCGATGCTCAGTACTTTCATTGCTATTTTCCCATTCGCTCTCTGCTGGTTCAAATACCATTTAAATCACAAATCAGCAGGCACCATCCAGATGCACTGTCTTTAATACCTTTGCATTGCTTTATACTTTAATCTCATTGACCTTCAAAGCAGCAGGTACTAATGCGTAAGATACAGTACAACACACTCCTTCAGAAGACATCCTTTGAATACATTACTGTATGCATCGTAAGGGGGCAAAATCCCTCCAAATAGAGCCACTTTACTGGGGGCTTGATTGAATTAATATTTGTACTACTGGAGTGGGTTGATTTGCAGTGAGAAGAGGAGGCAGTTGGTATTCTAAGACATTTGATGAATGTTCTAGTTAATATTACCTATTTTGCCGTATGTTTTTTTTTTATGACTCAATGTATTTTTGACTTTGAATCAATGGTAAAAAAATCAGCCAAAAATCAAATACAATTTTTGTTTACACACCACATCCTCAGTTGCTGTGTAGCAATCGGGTTCTCCAGTTGTCATTTCAATAATTACGATTAGGTTTTTAATAGCAGTACAATAAATCTAGATTTCCTCTTTTAAATATATATACACGTTGACTATTCAAATATTTAAGGATAAATCATTACCAAGTTTAAGAAATTCTCATGAGTTTTGAAAACCACAGATAAATTGTTAGCTTTCAGTTGGTACAAATTGATGCTGAGTTAATACAGGAATTTGGGTTCTTTCTCTATAATGCAAATTGCTTGTCAAGTGTGAGTTTGTAATAGAAGCATTTTAATCCATGGGTAATGACATTAAAACAATAAAATATTTTCCATTGTAATCATAATTATGCAATAATTAATTTAACAAAAGTTCTGGATTTTTTTGAATTTATAGTATACTGTGTTTTTGTTGTCTTTCCTCAAAAAAATGTCCTTGGATTATGAAGCAGATACTAACAGTATCTTACATAGCATTTTATAGTCAACATACAGAATATAGAATGCAACACCACTGTAATTGTAAGCAAAATATTTTAAATCATTCTTTCTGCTATTTTTTAAATAACATTCCATTTTTATTGAAGTTAAACATTTAACATGACATAATGTAATATATTCAGAAGGACAATTATTATTAAAAGCATTAACTAAGGCTATATTTAATAATTATTATTGCAATTGTACAAAATACAGAATTGTTAGACACATTAAGACGCTACTTGTATATTAAAAATTGTTGAATATTGTAGTATGGTCAAATTTAGTTAAATAGAACACATTATTAATTTTTGGCAGATCAATGCAAAATCACAGGGTTATGGTATTAAAGACAATGGAAAGAGTAAAAAAAGTTAAGAAGAGGCATGGAACGAATAAGAAACATTTGGTTTGTAGTTCAGAGAGTTTGAAGCGTTGTTCTAAGAAGTTTCTTGTGATCCTTGTATCATTAAAACCGTTCTATTCAATTTCAGACAATGTGCTTTCCAATTGTAGTAAAAGTAAGGTCTGAGGGCTTCAACAGGCTTGAGAGGGCTCTTGTCTATTTAAAAGCAGTACCAATCCTTTTTTGTCCTCCCAAAGCTTTCAATAAAATACTAAAGCATGGTAATTTCAAGCACAAATTTGGAGGGAGTGAATCAAAAAAACTTCAAAGGTAGGAATTGGAAGCAAGCTAATAATGGAAATTCTGCTTTCTGTAGCTGAGCTGTAAAGAGTTAAATTGGTTAATCACAAATCAGGGCTAGAATGTCTCCTTTTGGACTTTTCCTTATTGGAAGGTTCTCACTTCATTTTTTTTAATACATTTGGGAGCTCCTCAATAAGAAGTAAAATATTTTGTCATGTGCTTTGGTTTCAGGAAAGTTTGGAAAACCTTTTCAAGGTTACACACTCAGTGAAACCTAAAAAACAAATTGTGAGCTAAAATGAAACATGGTCTACAACAGCAAAACAGAAATCCACAGTGAACACACCACTATATACATTTGAGAAGTTTTATAATTGCAGATAGTTACACTGTCTTAAAAAGTGCTCGAGCTTGATTCTATATATGAATGAGGCTCTAAATGTTTGCTAGTGAATACGTTTAGTTATTCAGCACTTAATGTATGCATCTAAGAGATATAGAGCAAAAAAAGTGATGTCTGAGACTTTTTAAAAATAATCTCTTAACAGAAACGTGTGTTTGTTGATGTTGCTTAAAAATATTATCCTCTTAACATGTATGAATTATCTGTAAACCAAAAACACAGGTGACATAATTCTAAGCACTATGTAAATGGTTGGATTACTTACAATATTGTTTTTTGTGATCATCTGATTTTGTCAAACTATCCCTTAATGTTGGAGTCTTTTCCCCATTTAGGAATAGTATAACTGTAGAAATCTAAATGGATCTGTCAAGCTGAATAGGTTACAGGTTTCATTACTCATGTTACTAGATGAGAATTCAATTTCTGCTCCCAATATATGATTCAGATTAGCTTCCATCCATTGACTAAATGGAGATATTCGATACTGTCTGCTTGTCAGAACTAGATGGTCTCTTTCAAACTTTGCTTTTTGATTTTGACTTTTTACAGCCAAAACTTGTCTTTGATTTTTTTTACTTCAGCCGGAACAGACTTTAGACTCTCACGTCAAATGACCTTGAAGTCTCTTTTGAACTTGTTCCCTTCCCAATTTGTCTGAGCTCAAGGTTGCTTTGAATTTGTGTTTTCCTTTAGTTGCATCACCAAACTCTGCCATAAAGACCACACTTGAAGAATAACATCTGTTTTTTTTTTTGCCAGGCCAGAGAGATTTTCTGCAGGAGGGAAGGGGGGGGGGGGGGGAGAAAAATTAGGCTGAAAAATCAAAGCTGATGGATAAAAATATAATTTTACCTCTTTCTAATCCTGGGCTTCCAGAAGTGACCTTTGATCCGAGAGCATGTGTGGTATGCTGAGCAGATTTGGTCTTACTTTCATTTCCTTGATCCTGTAAGGCAATAATGAAAACACTGCTATCAGTACCCCAGTTGGAAACATTCTTAGCCTTATTTTGAAGCAAGTGCAGTGGTGAAAGCAGATGCATGATGTATGGGGCTGAAAGAATAGCAAAGTGCAGCCAACCACAGTCAGGGAATGATGGCCCACAGCACAGCATGATAAAACATTACAGAACAGTCAAGAGTATTTGCAGTGCAATTTCATTATTCTAGCATGAAAAAAATAGGTTAGCCTACATATTTGCTGTATTAAATTATCGTTATCTTTTTTTATTTCATTTTATTACTTTTAGTATTTCTTTGGCTTAGTGAAAGATGGAACATGTAGCCAAGATTTAAAGAAAATCAGCCAAACCTGAAATACAGATATTGACTTATTTAAATCTTGGCAAGCAATGGAAAGAAAACAGGAACAATCAAAATGTTTTTTTTTGTTGAAATCAAGAGAATTATGAAAGTAATGTAATTTACAGAATGAGATTATAATTACTGCATCCTGAATGTGCAAAACATATGAAGTCAATAGAAGAAGAAAGGCTTGGCCAATTTGCCTCTCATTTTCTTTTAAAATTAAAGAACACTCATATTTTTTAAACCAAAAAAACCTTCATTTTGTTTTCCGTTCCTGGATTTTACTTTGCATTCCAGATGAACTAGTTAAAATTCCAATGACCATCATAACAAATTATCACATTAAGCAGCACAAACAGATGGACTAATATGGCAATTAACAGATTACCACATTTTGCTTAAAACACCTTGTAAATCCTATCAGTACATCATTAGTGCCTGAGTTATTGTTCTTTGTTTTTTTGTGGCATGTGATTGGAACAGTATGCAACTTTGGCTTACCCTTGTGTTTAAATCAGCCTGCAGCATGAGGGAACAGTATATTAATTCATTGTAAGTGAAAATAATTTACTTGCACCATTAATACCACTACATATTTCCTTCACTTTTATAAATATGTAAATCTCAAGGGACTCACATCTATACAGTATATAGAATTACTGATATATTTCTGGCTTCTTTTTTAATGTTTTATACAAGATCGTATCAAAACCCCAATAAGGTTCCTTACATCTAAACAGGATTTAGTACTAAATGGTCTAAAAGTTTGTTTCTTTCATTGTAACTGTGGTACATTTCTAGTTTTTCATAATCCATACAAACTAATAAGAAATATAGCAAATTATATCTTATCCATAATAAAGGCTGTGATGCATACAGTGCCTAATGTAATGCAGTTTTCATTACTTGTCTTTCATTTATTCATTTGTATTAAAGAAGAAACTGTGTATTTTGCATTTTTCTGAAAGGAATTCCAATATACAACCTGCTTTGACATTTATGGAACCTGAAGCCTCTTTTTTGCATTGAACAGGTATTGCACAGGTCAACTTGGGCAAGGGAATGGAAATGAGAAACAAGCCCAGCTTGATTTTTAGGGAGATTAGGAAGGAACCCTACAAATTGGGGAAAAAAAATGTGCATATGTTTTTGTATTATATTTGCCAACACTCTTTTTGAAGTACGTGTTGATATAAGAAAACATTCAGACAGTGGATTTTTAAAATCTCATACACCAGTGAAGAGAATCCTGTGCATGTGTGCTTATTTTATTGTTTACAAGCCTTTTCCATGACCAAAGCATTAAAACACAGTGAGCTGGCTTGTAGTAATTAGGAGGTTAAATGGCAGTCGGTGAAGGGAAAGTGGCCACACAGAAGGATACACCGGCTCTATAAGTCCTTTGGTAGTCAATCAAGGTCACTGGTCAGGGTACTTTTCAGGAAAAGTCAATTTCTCAAGTACCGAAAGCAGGTGGTGTGCCACTCTGCAACTATTTACTGAAACTAAATCAAGGAAGTTAAAAAAGCAAAGGTCATAACCCACAGGAAGAACTGAGGAAAGAATATCCCCTTGTCTGTGTTTTTAACCCCTTTCACCAGCCGCCTGTTTTCAATGTATATTGATAGAAAAGTTCAGGCAGTAAATTTCAGAGGGGAACGTGTCAAAAGCAGTCACTTCAGTCTTGAATATTAAACATTCAGTTAAAGCAATTAGAGGTGGTCAACAAGTGAAATTTCTATTTGTGATTTTGTGTTTTGTAAATTTTCTCTTTGATATGCATGAACCCTTTTATTAATTTGGTTCTATTAGTATCTTCATTGATATTTAATGGGAAGCAAACTTATTATCCAACCTTGTCCATTATTGACTTGAGAATTTGTAGTATTCTCTTTTTTTACTGTTGTACCACAACTAATCATGTACCCAATTTTTTTTAATTGAAATGAAAATCATAGTTTCAGAATTAGCTTGAATCCAATCTGATTTAAATATACTTTACACTGATGTATTCTGAGTAGTTGAATGATATATTTTGGGTTATTACTGGCTTCAGTGACCAAAACCATTATATATTTTCATAACACTGATTACTTAAAATATTTAAATAAAACATTGTGACCCTTTTATAATGAAATACCCTGATTGAAAAGGCAAAATGTAAAATGTGAAAGGATTTTTTGGAAGATGGGGGAAAAAAAAGGCTTCAGGTTTATCCGACAAAGAAATATGTAAAAAAGCAGCATAAAATGTGTTTTGGAGATAAAAAACACATACTTTTAAATAAAATCATTTTGTGGCTACATTGGCTGTGAACACTGCCTCCTATATGATACTAATTACCTGTATCTTAAAAAAGAGAGGAATTTGAGCAACAGGATTATTTGATTTCTTATACTCTTTCAGAGTCATTGCCTAATTTGTGCCGTGCACAGTTCTGGGGTCTATTGATCTATATAAGTGTACTTGTCTTCTTGACAAAACGGAAAAAAATATGAATGTTATGTGTATAATACGGATTTATAATGTATATAATTAATGTATAGCATTTAAAGCAAGGCAGGCTTGGTCATGGAAGAATGTTAGAATCCTAGACAATGCGTTCAAATGCTTATAAATTCATTTAGTTGTTTCATGACCTGCCGCTTTATGATCTTACAATAAAAATTAGTTCACATATTGAAGAGGTCCTCACATCCTCTCTCAATCCAATAACAAGAAAGCTCTCACCTCTTTGTGTTTGCTCATGTTATGAAATGTCGTAAAGCTACTTCTTAGCTACTTAATTTTGATAGACTCCCACTCAAAAGTGAACCCATTGAGAAGAGTTAAATCTCTTGGCTTAGGAGTCTGGAAAACACTAAAATGGGAAACAAAAAAAAAAAGATGATCATTGAACCCCCTCAGGTCAGATTCTGCAGGAGGTCGAGTGACAAGCCTGAAGTGTTTAGCCTCAAAAATAAACAAACAGGGGGAAGCACATAAACAATGGCCGCCGCACCTGCAGGAATGTCAGTTATGTTAAAACGTGTTTTATCCCTAGGCAAGCCACACTGGTTCACTTTTCACCACCACTGACCACGTTAACCAAGGCAGCTGCTGAGGCTGTCTGGCCTGGAGCAAGGTCACGGAACAGACCAAAGGAGACAGAGAAAGGATTGTTTTCGGTCTTGTAGCAAAAACATCGTCAGAGAACCTCTTTGAATCCCAGCTGCAGCTATGTCCTTTTAGCTGATGACTTGACCTGAAATTAACACTATAGAGGGCTGCTCTCCCAGTGATTAGTGGCCTTGCTGTTTAGTTTACTACCTTCATCCACATATCTACAGAACTCTGTACTTCTAGCACTCAGCCTTACAGGTTGTACGCTAGGAATAATTTTGGGGGAAAACATATTCTTGGTACAAATTAAACTTGATTATGTGGAGGATAAGTAAAGGAAATTGTATAACATCTTCTTAATGGTTCATTTGTAAAAAATGTTTCTCATAAAATAAAATGGGATTATTTGTACCTATTACTAATTATAGTCAAAGCATTGCAAACAAGTGATATCTCTGGGAAATTCACATTCACTCAAACTTCAAATTGCTTGCACACTAAGCTAACTTAAATCATAACATAAATCAGACTGTACCTGATATTCTTTCAGCTGACAAGCCAACTTTTTTACAGGGATTCATTTATAGCTAAAGCGACTGATATAAATGTATTCATGTCAAATAAAGATATTGTAGTCAATTAAGTGTGAACATATTCCTGAAGAGTCCCCGTAATAAGATTAATATGCAAATATGCATATTAAACTTTTAAAACCTTTTTTTTGTTTCGATGAGAACAATTTTTTGATTGCAGCTGTTTGAATGTTTTACCAAGTACATTCTGTGGCAAATTAATTTCTAACTGTATGTGAAACTCTCAATTTATGGCCAAAAGCAGTTTGTATTTTGGAATTGGAGATCAAATACTTTTTTGGAGAAGCTGTTTCCAAAAACAGGACATAAATGTATGAAAAAAGTAATGTTTTTGAAATAATTACCTTGCATAATACTGTTTGTGAAGAGTTTCTCTATTAATTTTGTATCAAGTAAGGTATATGCAAATATTGTCTGAATAAAAACTGAAACAGATTTCAAGCTGTTATAAATGCATGCCTAAATGTGTAGAATAACATCAATCAAGACACAGCAGAGCTTTTTTTTAGGTGTTTGAATAATTTCCAAATTGTTTGTTTTCCGAACAAGAAGTCCTCTTTCCCTTCACAGTGTTTAACATATGTCTTCATCAGATTGTGCTTTGTAACACAGTGACATTGTCTGTATGCATACAACAGTCTTTTACATATTCTTTTTTTAGTTAGGAAAAAATCCATGTCAATTTTATTTAGACTTGTATCAGTCCCAAAGTGACTACTTCCTTTTGTGTTTAACAAGATCTTTCCTTTTACTGTTCTTTTGAAATTGCCAAAGATTATAAGAAAAACAGACCCACTGTCACTCAAGAACTTTATTGCTCTTTGACAGCTTCACTGTTAAACTAATCAAAGGATACTTTTCTTTTTCTTTTCTGTTCACCACAAAGCCAAGAGAGCTGAAAAAATGCCCTGTACCTGAGACAAATTTTAGAATAGGAATCTCTGAAATTAAAAAGAAATGCCTCCCAGGCTAGTGGGCTTGGATTTTCACATCAAAGGAGAGTCTTTTTTCATTTTATCTACAAATAATTTGTTGGTGCCAGTACCATATTCATGCAGTGCTGGTCATTTCTTATTCACATCTTCAATAAAATGTAATGTCTAGAGCAGTTCATCTGAATTACATTATGCACCTTTTAGAAGAAATGTGTCAAGTACATCAATTTGACATGAAGAGTTACGAGCAGATGAACTGCATAGCGGTTTCTGATTATTATGTATCAAGCCAAATTCCTTTTCATGCTATAGCAGGAAAATATCTAAAAGTCAAATAATTAGTGAGTATATAGGTCAGATTGTATTGCGTACCAATGTTTTCCTCATTTTTATTAGGGAGGAAGGGATTCCTTTATGATACACAGTGTGCTAAAAAGATGAGACGCATATAAATTCTGTTATGTGCTCAAAATATCCTAAGCTGAAATGTAAAATGGGAAATTGAAAAAAAAAGAGAAATTAATCAATTGATTAATCGTATACCAACAAGGAAACCTGACAAAATACTGTAAGAAAGAGCCTGCCGCTCTTTAGATTATTGACATGCTTGTAGAAGTTGTCGGAGATGAACTTGGGTAAACAGCTGGAACTGAGCAATTACTTTTTTCAAAGGCAATAACATCTTTAGAATCTGTTCTGGGAACAACCACAAAAAGCTTCAATCATTAATCATTCATAGACAATCATTTTTTTTAACTTAGATTCTGAATTGTGTGAATTTTCCCTTAAAATTGACCTTTATGTGGTGAATCATGAGACATCGCAGTATGTCACTGAGCTCCTTATTTTATTCCTGCTATTGTCATTCTTGTTTTTTTCCATCATGACCCCACTGCATAGAGACATTGGGGAAGAATGACAGTTAGATGACAGTGACTGAATGAGCTATAGCATCCCAGAGCAATGCCATCTGCAGTATGGTAACAGGAATGCTGACCGAGGCTATGGGTCTCAAACCAATGAAAAATCTTAAACAGGAGTTTACCATTCAAACCAAGGAAATGGAAAAGCTCATTATGTGTGTCTTGTCTTCATCTAGTTGACAAGCAGAATGACCTGAATGACTTTGAGAGCAGGTCATGCCACAGCAATATTCAAATGGTTAACTTACCTGAAGGCACGGAAGTTACCTACAGAAAATCTTTTCTGGCTGGATCTTTTGTGTTTCCTAACTTCCTTTATGTCCTATTAAAATCAGCAGATCTCATTGCATCTATGCCTGCCTGGATCTAATAGGCCCTGAACCTTGCTGTTCAAACCTCTTTATTTTACCAATCAGTAGGCTAAACTACAAGCTACTGTACATGTCTGGAACACCTGGACAATAGAAATTTCTGGTCATTGTTTTTACAGAGTGTATTAAACTAAAGCTTTCTCTGTGGTCTGACTCCGGAAGGAATTGATACCTTTCTGATTTATCCTATGGAACTCAGCATTTTACAAGGTGGAAAAAAATCATTTTAGTCTTCCTCTCAAGCAGAGTCTTTTCTGTCCTGTCTGTCCTGCCATAGGTCCAGAATACCAATGAAGGAGGCTCTTCAGTTTTATCTAACTTACTTGGATGACACTGGTTAAAAATGGTGGTTAAAAATCTACCTCCCCACAGATACATGGTTTATGATATATCTATGAAACAGTCAGTGATCTTTAAGGGCTATAAGATGTCTAGAGTTGATGGCCTCTTAATACTTTAATATCTTTTTAAACAAAGTTTTAAAATTTAATATGGTGAACTAGCAGGATACAATACTTTTATTAAATTGCAGAAAATGTCCAAAATATTTTGCACAGCTAATCTAAAACTGTCATCTTTTAGTTTTCCATTGGATTCTTATTTGAAGGAGCACTGTTCCATCAGTTTTCCCCTGTTATTGCTTTGTATTGCTTATCGAGATCATGTGGTTAACAAAGGAATTGGAAGAAAGTAAAAAAATGTACAGCTAAATCTTTGGCTTCTTTGTCTGCTTCCAAAATGAGTAATTGTCAAACTTGGGTGCTTAATGGAAGTCTGAGGGTTTAACAAAAGAGCATACTAGAAATAAGCTGTTGTGCAATTTTTCATTAACCAGATACTTTTAACTATTTTGCACTCATCAGTAGATATGCTACAGCAAACAAGTAAAATGTAATGTTAAATGCCATATACTGTAGATGACCTTTAGAACAAGTATATCAGGAATAGTAATTGAATACTTTAAATAGTTTTATAAGATGAAAAGGAAATGGCAACATGTTCCAGGAGAAAGGAAGCCTACATTTACTTTTGAATTGTATCAGCAAAAGAAATTCTAGAAGATAGGCAATGTGGATTTAGAAAAGGTAGATCTTTTACATTTTTGAAAAAGCATGGAGAGCATTCAAGAAAAGCATACTGTATGGTTTGCCATAAAAGATGAATAAACTGAAGGGTACACACATCCGTGTTATTGAACACATTTGGATTAAGAATTGATTGGTTAATAAGAAAGAGATGAGGAGTGATTGTTAAAACTGGAGTGGAGTTAATAGTGTATTACAGGGATCAGTGCTGCGTTTCCTAATTTAAATCAATAATAACAATGTAATAAGAATGAAATGAAAGCAGCAAAAACTGTGAAAACAAAGAAAAACTCATCTTATACATAACATTTAATCTAGGTATTTGCAGAGTATTTTATGTAGCTGGAAAAAGCCTGAACTATAAATATAAGTTAGACACAGAGCCTGGAGAAGCTACCCATATGTGGAGGTGTCAGCCTGCCACTAGAGGCCAAGGAGGGCATCTATAATGTGTAAATAGATACACTGGGTGTAAAAGAGCTCTCATGGTCTTAGAGGTGATTGCGTCTTTTATGCAGGCAAGAGTTGATTCCTTTTACACTTTAACAGATTAAACTATGAAGAGACTTGATTCAAATACTCAACATTCTCAAGGTATGGATACAGTGGGCTTTTTAAGGAATAACAATGAAACATTGTTAGAACACATGCATTTAAGACTGATATCCAGACATGTTGTTGGGGCTCAAATTGAGTGTTGGATATCTAAGATACTTAGCAGCTAAATGGGGAACCTTACAAAATTTAGCAAGTACTTACCAAAGGAGCCAGGTGGACCCAACACCATCCCTTTGTTTGTTTTCTTAGGATCTCAGGATAGTTTTCTCGGGATAATCTAAGTCAGGAAAATGAGTATTAAAATGTATTGCTGAGAACAATTGCTGAAACTTGAAAAATGTAAAATTGCTACTTGAAATTAGATATTGTTCATTACTTTTTGTTAAAATCGTCTTGTGAAACATATGCAGTGTTCTTCAAAATACTTGAAGAATAGGGAAACTTACCCTTTTAATAACAGACTTTTGTCAACCTGCAAGGAATAAGGAATCCATTTGAATTTGTAGCTTTAAGCTGAGTCAGCTGTAAGATATTACTGAAGCTAATTCAGTATCCTTTCCCAAGTGCACTGTTCACCTCAGAATGTCTAATAACAAGCTTAGGTCATAAGCAGTGTGTGGGGAAAAAACAACACTGCACTTCCTTGTCATGTTTGTGTATGTAAAACTGAATATTGGCCATCTATGTTTAACTAGAGGTCATCAATATGTCCAGGGCCAGCAGCACATGATCCAAACAATTAAACATGATTCAATGAAGAATGAACATATTTAGAAATCAGCATCCTGCCATTCTTGAATGCAAATATGTGGCACACAGATGCCCTAGTCTGTGGTGTGGCTTTTCTCTAGAGAGAGCAAGCTGTTGCAGTGGAGGATAGAAACACAGGCCATGACACTGTTTTGTACCCCTTGCACATGAGAAACAAAGTGTAAGAAATAATAAAATGAAAGAGTCGATCCTGCGTATTCTGATCTCTCCATTTTCTTTCACAAGTGGGAGTCAGGGCCTGCCCAGAGTGCTTCAGAACCAGGCAGAGCTCTGGTTTGCAAACACCAAAATTGAAACTCACATTAAGTAATGGAAATAACAGTTCTGAAAAAAATGTATTCACAAACTATTGGTGTTATTTAGATGTTATTTTAATTATCGAGAAACAATTACTGCCAATACTGGGATCTAGGCTGCAGTCACAGTGATTTGATTATGTATCACATTAAGCCGTTCAATTGATACAATTCAAGCCATCTGGACAAAACAAGATTAATGAGAGCAACTCCCACTTTCCAAATGAGAAAATCCCAGTTATATTAAAAATAATAATGATACTAATAATGAGTACCAGGTCAGCAAAACAATCATCACTCAATGAATTATGCTATCAAGGTCTTTAGAGAGGATTCCTTCAGAACTGTGCTATTTAGACAAGACTATAAGTGAAACACAGGCCTTCTCTTGCACTTCTTCCTTCCCTTTGAAAACAACTGTTCATTTGAGTTTATTTAGTCAAAGGATAACAACACAAAAATGAGTTTAGAGTAGGCCACTTCAACTTCAGAATAGTTATTTCTCCAGGATGTTTTTACACAAGATCATTATGTCTATGAGATTGCAGGATAAGAAAAGGACATTATTTTTTGATAATCACAAATCATTTCTGTACAATCTGCAACCTCTTTAATAATAATAACAACCTTATTTTCTTAATCTATTTTCATTACAATTCCTAGTTAGAAATGGAAATAAAAACACGAAGTATAATACCACTTTCCAAGTTCCAAAGGAATCATAATGATGGCAAATTTTCCTGGACATCATGACAGAATGTTAAAGAAGGCGGCAATGTACTGTATGTGCTTACCAGGCTTGTTGCTGATTTTTACACAGCAGCTACACGAGAGAGCAGCTCGAGTGCTGGCCAAGGGACAGACAGAACCCCATCATCACTGCTCAAGGAGTCACTCTGTGTTCTGGACGTGGGAGCCACACACCAGCTCTGCCGTACTTGCTGAAGTACTCCGCCAGTTAAAAACCACCCTTGAGGACTCCAGAAGTAACTGGTAATTGACACAGCCTTGATTCAAACCAGTGGTATCCTTGTCAGGCACTTCTGTCGCTCATTGCGATGAAGGATATGGTAGGTGAGCCACTAATTTCTCAAACTCAGTAAAATAATCTTGTTGACTAGTTCTCCTATATTTGAGCATATACTAAAATGAAATGTTGAACAGTGTTTAGCCAAAGCACAATTTATTTATTCAAGTAGTCACAGCATAGTATAATAATAATAATAATAATAATAATAATAATTAATTGCTTACACGTATATAGCGCTTTTCTGGACACTCCACTCAAAGCGCTTTACAGGTAATGGGGACTCCCCTCCTCCACCACCAATGTGCAGCACCACCTGGATGATGCGACGGCAGCCATAGTGCGCCAGAACGCTCACCACACACCAGCTATCAGTGGGGAGGAGAGCAAAGTAATGAAGCCAATTTATTGATGGGGATTATTAGGAGGCCATGATTGGTAAGGGCCAATGGGAAATTTAGCCAGGATGCCGGGGTTACAACCCTACTCTTTTCGAGAAACACCCTGGGATTTTTAATGACCACAGAGAGTCAGGACCTCGGTTTTACGTCTCACCCAAAGGACGGCGCCTGTTTACAGTATAGTGTCCCCGTCACTATACTGGGGCATTAGGAACCACATGGACCACAGGGTGAGTGCCCCCTGCTGGCCCCACTAACACCTCTTCCAGCAGCAACCTTAGTTTTTCCCAGGAGGTGTCTCATCCAGGTACTGACCAGGCTAACACCTTCGTTGGGTTGCCAGTTGTGAGCTGCAGAGTGATATGGGAGCTGGCGTGCATCTTCATTATGCTTCCTGGTATCAGTCCCAATTAAAAAGTTACATTTGTTGATTATTATGTAATATACTATAGGTCTTAGTTCTGAGTTACCAGGAATGTTCTCATGGAAATTATATTGCCCCAGAAACATCAATCTGGTTACAAAGCCACAAAGTGTGTATTTTCTGTCTGACCTATTTTTACAGCAAAGCAAATAACTACTATTAACAGCACACAAAACTGATTTATTGCCACTGTTGTGCAACTGCTATAGATGTTCATTTTTTAACATGTAAAATTGTCATTATTTTGATACCTTGTCTTCTTCTTACATGCCATGATGCTTTTTTGCTATTTCATATCAGGAATAGGCATGTTATGAGAAATTGCTTTCACTCTTTATTTAAAGTTTTAGCCACTGTCTTCCTCTCCTGTCCACACTGTGTCTTGACACATCCACTAAAGACCAAGAAATGTATACTGTATTTCCTTTGTCTGCATTTAGACACCACTTGTCAGTATGCCTATCCCAGGCATAATTATTATGCTTTCACTCTGCCACTGATAAAAAAATGCTGCGTATCAAGTTTTCAGGGTGTCAATGCATATGTAATATGAATAAGAATCATTAGCTATATGCGTCAGATTGAAAATGACTTGCAAATGTATATGATTGTAATTGCCAAGGTCAGGCAAAAAGTTAATACAGTGATGAATCAAGATTCTAAGATACTCTTCATGCAGTGACTTTGTGAGCCATTAGACCAGAGGATGTGCATATATAAAGAGGTTTCATCTATGTCATTGGGAAGGGCTACGCTCAACTAAAATAACTCCTGTGAGGTGAGTTTTCTAAGGAGCGTGTGAGGGGTCAGGTGTCTGAGGTTAGAGTCTGCCAGGTCTTACTGAAGCTGTGGAGAACCCTTTGAGCAAGATTCAGCTGTAGCACAGCCAATCAGTCCTGGTACAGAAACACACACAGGTGGTGACCTTTTTTGCCTTAAAACATCTTGAAACCACTAACATTCAACGGAATGTGAAGAGAAGCAGACTGTACAAATCCAAACTAACACTTGCAAAAATACCAATCAATACCAGCATTTTTTTCTTTCTTTTCCTGACCTAAAAGGGTTTAGCATTTCAAAATACTTTTTATATATTTAACGATGTATGCATCCGTGTTGATAAAGGTTTCTGGAATGTTAGTTCAGTTTAATTTGTTTTTCAGAACGTTATTCCTCCAAAAGTATTGAAACTGTTTATTATAGAGCTTGGGAAATGAACAAGTCTGATTATTCCAACCAGCCTGGATGGAATTTTGTTTATGTAACTTTATTTAATTTGGCAATTGCTGTGGCTTTCTCAAAAACATTTCTTAGCACCTGCATGAACCTTATGTGTGTATTTAAAAGCAAAAACAAAAGCACAGATGAAAAATATTTTTCTTTCTCCCTGATGGGTTTTTCACAGTGTCATCTGTTTATTTTGACACGTAGGAATGACTACATATATTGTAAGGATGGGATGGATGGCACAGTGGTTTGTGAAATTTATGAAGGGGTAAAGGGTGCTGCATAAATATTGATTTTGGCCTTTTGTTCAAATGCTATCCTTTTCCCCAAGGAAATCATACTAACCAAACTAGCATCTAGCAATACAAACCACCAGCAAGGACTTCTTGTTTTTTTGCAGAGGATTGACTACGTTTCTGAAACAAAGTTTACTTTTAAATCGGACAGGGTATGTAGTAGCATAGCCTTCTAATTATGCAGAAGAGTGGCTAAATGAAGTGGCCAAGTCACTAAATAAATTTTTGTATTTAAAAATTTCTAGATATATTGATCTAATGGTTTATACATTTTCTCTCTCTGAATATTAAATATGACCACCAGAATTTCTACTAACTGCTTAAAAAGACCTATAAAAGACATTGAAGTAAAATAGTTATACAATGTCAATTTTATTTATTATATCAGTGATAAACTGCAAACAATTTGAAGTTGAAACATATACACCATCTATCCTTGAACCAGGTTACATATTTTTAAATTGAGGCATAATTAAATAATGATGCAGTTCAATTTAATTGACGTCTAGAGTTTGCACGTTACTATACTTGGAGACCCATAGAAGCCTGAATGTGTACTGCTGTTTAATTTATGATTTCATTCAAACTAATTTTGAATTGAATTCCAGGGGTTTACCTGTATGATAGACACTTTGACAGCAATGCATGTTCCATCAGTGCAGTTTTTTTTTATTGGTGTAGAGAAGAGACACAAAGCCTGATATTAGTAACAGTTTCTATAGGAGACTCGTAAATATTGCAAGGGATTGGGCTAAAGAGAGTAACCTAAACCTTCCACAGACAAATGAAGATTAATGAGTACATTTTAAAAAAGAGCCTCATTACAGAACAATTATTGTTACACTTGCTTTAGAAAGCTTTCAGCAAAATACATTTTAATACGTTTTTAAAGGTTTAAAGGTTTTCCTCCCTTTGCAAGCTCATGCAGATGTTGAAGTGTTTGCCTTTGGGAGAATCATATCCATCGTAGCTGACATGTTTACTTCTTCTTCCTGTTCTTTGTCATTCTTTTATCAATTAAGTATATTTTCAGAACAGTAAGACAATATGGAACCCTTCCTTCATTGTACCAGCCATCTGCTTTCATAGTTGTGGCTGTGGTCATAAGTAATTACAAAACTTTAGACTTGAGAATAATTAGAAAAACAGTCATTACAAAAGGGGACACTTTATTCTAAATAGAAAAAGCTCTGTATTATACAGTATTTTGTCTTAGTTTCCCTGACCACTCTAACAATTTTATAATACTTTTTTCTTTCTTTTTATTTTTTGTGGAACTTATGAAAAACCCTTAAAAATAAATTCAGAATATACTCATTTTTTCCTAAAATGTCACACTTTTTTCCTTCAAGGTTTAATTTTCTATGTATTTCGTGAATCTTCAGTCGTAAATGTCACTGAGAAATGCACCATATGGGATTTACAAAGAGCAATAGAAATAACAAGTGGCCTGCAAACGTATTGCACTTTCCACAAAATACAGTGTTTCATACTCACACAAAAGTGTGTGCTGTTCTCCTAAATGTACCCTAGTCACTATCATACAGTTCTAAATATAACTGACAGTGGCTCTCCTTTTCAAAACATCACCTATGTGCCAGGCTTCTCATTTTACAGGCATTTTGTTAACTGGAGTTGTGAAATCAAATTAATGAACCCTACATGTTAAGAAAAACAAGACATAGGCAAGGCACTCATTTTTGCAGGGTATCCCCACCCAGAAGTAGTCAACAAGTCACAGTGCTAGCCTTGTGTAAAGCTGAGTGATTATTCCCAAAGAATACTCAAGCATAATGCTATGGAGGATTCAGACACCAGACGGCGAAAATAGACACAGTGTGTGAAAGCAAAAGGACCCCCTGAGTGTGAAACAAGCTGAATTTAGATGTGTAAATCTGACAGCATGCAGTCTCGTGGCTTTTAAAATGTTATTATTAGATTAGACTATTAGACTGCTTGTAAAAAATATTTCCCTTTTCTTTTAACAGTTTATATTTGTTGTCATTGTTTTATTGTTATTCAATTCTACACATTAGATAACAGTTAATGAATAAAACATTAGAATAATTAAAAATCTATCAAGATTTTGCAAATCAGCATGTTAAAAAAATATTTTATGTTTATCGGCTGTTTTTAGATATTGTACTTTACAAGAACAAGTGACAGTTTTTCTGCTTAATATATACCTAGAAATGTTCTTGAATCATTTTTACAACATTTAAAGTATGTGAATGTTTTTGTGCATTTTATTTTTTCCTAAAACATTTACAAAGGGCACTATAAACCTTCACCTATCTCTAGCTTTCTAAGTGGTCTTGGAGCCTGTGTGTGATCTGAGGGATGGAACTTATAAATACTTAAAATACTCCAAGATTTGTTCAGGCCTTGTACCACTCTTTAGAATTCCATTTTAAATACAATCATAATCACATCAGTCTAAAGATTTCAGAACAAATGGTAAATTTGAAATAACACAGAATAAAACCAAAACCCTGTGATTTAGTATGAAGTTGTTATAGTTTTTCATAGACACACAAAGCAACTAAAGGAAAATAAAAAAAATAAGATAAAAATAATCCACTTTAATCTTTTTGATCCATGTAATGATATATAAAACTGCATCCTCATTGTTGATGTGCTAAAAGCCTGAATGTTTTTTAAAATTGGAATGAAAGTGCTCATGTCACTAGCAATTTATGACTTACTGTGTTGTTACAGTTAAACTCTGAAAGTCAATAGCTTCCATTCTGAAAAAAAAACCTATTAATGTAAATATTTTAGGAATATTGCACAGAAATTTTGGAGGGCAAGAATACTGTATGCTATTCTTCTACAATATGCTTGTGATTTTCCATCTGTCCACTTTCTAACTGCTTCATCCAGTTCACAGTCATGCAGGAGCTGGAGCCTATCTGGGCAAAGGCAGGATACACACTGGACAGGATGTCAGTTCATCACAGGGCACACACAGACACGGGTACGTGCACCCTCACACCTAGTCTTTGGACTGTGGAAGGAAACCGGAGCACCCAGAGGAAACCAACACAAACACGGGGAAACACACAGCCTCCACACAGATAGCACCCCAGGTCCAGAATTAAACCCAGTTCCCCAGTGCTTTGAGGTAGCAATGCTAATCACTGCTCCACCCCTTGTGTTTTTATCATAGACTATACAGCAGAATAACTTTGTCAATCATTTTATTTGTAATTCATCTGAACACCAGGAGCTTCGTTGTCTTGATTTGATCTATTGTGCTTTTCTAGCTTTTGGCTTCTGTTTTTTCAACACGTTTTAGCTCATTATAGGTGACAGAATTAGAAACGCTCCCTTGTTGTATGATTGTAAATGCACAGTTTAAGAGAATACAAAAGAATTTGCAAACCTATTTTTAACCAAATGCCATTGACATTTCATTTTGTAAAACATCACTTCCAAAGGGAATATTTGACAGCATCACCTGCAAGTGGGGGAAACGCTTCTCACCATTCATAAGGCAAAACAATTGACAAAAATTGACTGCTAAATCCACACCTTCAAACCCTGCAGAGTATTTCGAAACAAAAGATAGTGTTTAGAGACAGTTCAACAAAATCTAATCAAACAACATGTTTAATTTAAGAGATCAATGAGCCACAGTTAAAAAGAGTCAATTTAAAACAACTGTCTCAGACTCAGCAGTCAGATAAATAATTAAATTAATTGTTTTCTAAATTAGACATATATACTGTAGGATTCTGTTTAAGGTCTTTTACAGTTGATTATACAATACAATCACAACATTAAAGGTTACCTATAACCAATCTCGGAGTCAGCTTAGAAGTATTACAACTATGTAAGTAATAGGGTTAAAAAAACAGTTATCTAGTCCTAAACCTATGTTTGGGATACAAATACCCTTCAGAAGTAGTTAGTTTCTTTGACTATCCATGTCTAGTTATCCCAGTTGCAACAAAATAAACATCGGCATTTGCATTGTGTTTGTATATCAGGAACTAATTGTAAATGCATGTGGAACTAAGTGTGAGATGGTGGAGGGGAGTCCCCATTACCTGTAAAGCACTTTGAGTGAAGTGTACAGAAAAGCACTATACAAGTGTAAGGAGTTATTAAATATTGTGGATGCACAACTGTTAAACGCTTAAATCTTCAAAATAGAAATTAAAATATAGCAGTGTAATTTCACTACTGTTTCTAAATGTACAGTTTATGTAAACAAGTAAACATTTGGTTTATTGTTTGTTTTTATCAACATTGAATATTAATCATCTTTGTAAATTATTGTGTATTTCTTCCTTTTGGGTGAGTAAAAGTTTATTTTATCAATTTCCAGTTGTGATAATCCATACACTTCGGTAAAATGCAAAATCGTGAGGTCAGTGTAGCAGAAGAAAAGCCATCTTCCAGATAGCTACTGTACATACTATGCTACTTGTCTTTATGTATGATGGATTGTGTTGCTAAGAAAAAAGTGTACAGGAAAGTTTATTTTTCTCTAATAGACTTTAACAGAACACCTGAAAAGAAGATGGCCTTATCTTAGTCTTCGTATCTTGTCCTTTACTGGTTTATCTTTCTGTCCTCACAGTAACTGCAATCTGGCACTACAAAACAAGATCACTCCACCCCTTTCAACAAGTCTATGATAACAACACCCAAGAATTGAATGTACTGTACTGAAAAGGTTTATTGGATGTTTAGTCATAGTAAATTTGGCTCAACCTTCTTCTCTTGCCAAAAGCCTGCCCCCTGGCTGTAGGACAAGGATGCTGGGACTCTCGTGCAGAGTGAGATGTGAAGAAAGCAGTCGTTACAG
The DNA here is from genome assembly GCF_059453375.1 of Lepisosteus platostomus. Classification (NCBI taxonomy): domain Eukaryota; kingdom Metazoa; phylum Chordata; class Actinopteri; order Semionotiformes; family Lepisosteidae; genus Lepisosteus; species Lepisosteus platostomus. The sequence continues at coordinate 32,977,661 of NC_142616.1, read as the reverse complement.
AGGTGGAGATGGAGTGGAGGAGGGATGCAAAAGAGAAATGTGAAGGACAAAGGGCTTAAGTATAATTTTTATAGTTTTTTTCTAATTTAGGAAATGATATCAGAAATTATTACAATTTATCACAAAAGAAGCACACTGAACTTGGCCCTGGTCATCCCTCCCATGCTTTCATTGTAAAATCCATTAATAATATGTTTGCATTTTTGGCAAGAGACAAAGGAACACTCAAAGTACTATACATTCTTTTTAAAAAGAATATTCAAAAACTGACTTAGTAGTCAGCTAAAATGAGTAGGATAAATGTGTAAGGGTAAAAATAAAGAAAATAATTTGGATGTTATTTCTCTCTGTGGACATTTCTTCACTTTGCCAAGAAGGGAGGTGATGGAGTTTGGTCTTTGTTTCCCTCCAACTTATTCTACTACAGCAATAGCAAACACCTTTGCTACTGATTAATAATACTCCAATTTTCTTACGTTTAGAAGCTTGAGCCAGATTCCAGAAGAGCCAGGGGCCTCCCTTCAGGTCAGACCAGCTAAGCAGATAGGTTCTGGCTCTTCTGCATTTCCAAACTGGGTAGCAACATGAATGATGCAAGCAGAAGAATACCAGACACAGCACAGAAACAATCCCAATCTCTGCAAATAAAAACACAGTCCTTCTTTTAGCATTCCTATTCGAAACGCCAACTGGATGGGCAATCCCAATTGGCATGTTTTCGAAGGATTACTACCGAGAACCCTCACCTCCATTCTTCAAATACATTTTTTGCTTTTTCAGACATGTATCATAACATGTTAGTGTTTGAGCAGTCTCTTTGTACATATGTCATATATTCAGGTATCCATTATATGAAGACAATAATTGTTAGCATCATTTTTATAAAGCACCTTAAATACAAATTAACTTCAGCTGTACAAATCAGGAACAGAGGTACTGGTTATCAGAATTATAGATACCATTTTCATTTCAGTGTCATTGTACAATATTAAACATTACCCTTAGTGCCCTTATTTAAATTACCTGAATATTTGAATGACCATTTTTCTTCTATTAAGCATCACCATCCTTGCTCCATAAATCAATTTTTACCTTCCGTAGTTGATGGATGCCATGTAGAAAGTGGTTAACTTTGCTTTTTTGTTTTTTCTGTTCATGATGCATGACCAATATTATTTTATTGTTGTTGTTAATGTTATTTTTCTCAAAGCGATGTCACTGGCATCACTCGCTGTTTCTCTCATTCCTGTACAGTCACATATGAATTACTCACTCATGTCTGGTGCTGATGCACTTTCAGTTTATGGGGCTTGCATGATAAATATAAACATGAATTCTGAAAGTGCTAACGTCTTAAGATAACTTCCTTGACTATTCTAAGACTTTGAAACCATACCGTTCCAATATTGAAAAAGAATAGTCAGAATTTTAAGTAGCTACAAATTTATTATATGCAGATCAGTAATGATTATGCCAAATAAAATTCCAGTTCTGACTTTAGAGAAAATGGCACCATGAGCAAACCTTTGCTTTGTCACAAATGCCTAGCCCATACGGAGCACTGACTTGTGGCAACACTACCTAATATGTTTTGTGAAAAAATACTTGCTTCAAAAGATTATTTCAGAAAGGGAGCTTATTTACCATTTCTCTTAAACAGCCCTTGCAATTGATACACAAAACCAAATTAGCTGAGATAAGATAACCTTTACCCAAGACGTTTATTTACTGAACACCCTCTTGGCCAAGGCCTTGCAGACCTAACCTTGGTGCCCACCCATAGGGGTCAGCCTTGTCAAATGCAAACTTATTTGTAACACTGTTATTTGTTTGTAGGCACTGAATTCTTCATTTTAGCCCATGTATGACTTGCATACACCACCTCAAAATTAATCACTTTTTCAACAACAGCCCAACACCTACTTCTTTCAGGAAATGGCTGGATGAGATCCTTGGACCAATTAAGTACTAACTACTGGACAGGCTACATGGGTCAGATAGCCTCTTCACGTTTGTAACTTATTTGTTCTTTGTACATATATATATATATTGCATGCCTTTAAAATCTGTTCTGAAAGTTGAAAGTGATTTTTCCGGGGACTGCTGTGAGCGTGTTTAAAGATCACCATTGAATTCAATAGATTTTAACTAAATTGGATCCACACTTGCATCATTAACTAAAATGACAGGAGCTGCTTATGACTTTGTGGCACACTCTGACAAGCCTGTTTTTAATGATTGTCTGTCAGAACAAAGTGAAGCAGAATGAAGTCCCAATAAATGACTTTGCTTAAAAAGTGGGTCAGAAATGTTTCATCTGTAAAGCTTGGCTAGGCCAGTTCAGTGATTTTGACTGGTGACTGGAAATATTGTTGGGTAAGGGTGAACAACCCTCCGCTTGTTTGAACAAGTCCTTCACAGCCATTTGTTAAAAAGATTTTCTTGTTCTCCCTCTCATTTTTTATTTTTTAGAATTTGCAACGGCTTAACTGGTGGCCTTTATTCTACAGTACTTAATAACAAATTAAAACCCAACTCTTTTTTTTTTTAAATTAGAAAGCCGAGGAATACTGACAAACGTGATTGTACCAGAAAAGAAATTAAATGCATTAAGGATACTGTACATCACATAGAACCTGCTCCACAATTGGTGCTAATTGGCAGATAATCCGGCACTTTCAGCTGCTTAATTCAGAGAGGAGGAAAGTGTGGGGAATAAGCCTGAGATGCTGCCTACAGTGGCTGAGGTCAAATCGCATTGGCAGTGAAGGATAAGCCCCGCATTGTTGCAGCTTCCGCTCAACATGACCTTGATTGTGCCTTATTCTCTGGTTTCCAATCCCTGTCACCATGCGTGTTAATAGGCACAAAATTAAAGCTTTAAAGATGGAAAGCCCCTCACAACTTGACAGACATTGGAAAGCCTCTGCGAAGGTCATTGTAGATGAAGTTGTTTTGGAAAATGTTTCTTGAAAAATGTAAAAGTCACGGTCCGTGTTTAACTTTACATGGGCTCTGCTGGTTTTATCATCATATGTTTATTTTTGTGCAATTCTCAGGTGATTTCTTGTTTTCACATGCTGGCCTGTGAAGTTATGGCTGTAAAATGGCTTAAGTAAATTTTTGTAATAGAGGTGCATGAGATAAATAATTTCATTCTTTAATGTTTTGGTATCTGAACCTGATCCATGCTTGAAGTGTGACACAGGCCTTCTATTTTGAGATGACACTTGCATAACATCTGTTTAGTTTAGCAGAATTAATTTCTTCCTGTGCTTACATTGTTCACAAACCATTTAATAATTCTTCAGGTAAACTTCTTCAGTAAAAAGTAAAGAAAATGCCTAACAGCTTAAGAATACAAAACGTGGTAAATTAAATTGTGCATATTCAGCATCAGGAATTTAGATATGTCTTTCTGACTTGGTGGGTGAAACTTAAATGCTAGTCTTGTTGTAGTGAACCAAAACAATAATTTGCAATTTGGAAAATAATTGGGAAATTATTTAGCTAATATAAATACTGTATATTTAGAAGAATTTTAAATGTTTTTAGAAGCAAACAACATTATTTGTTCTTGTAAATGCAGTGTCATCGGGTTATCTTACTAACTGGCTTAATTAAATAATGAATTCTCTAAGGTCAGTTAGCAGTCATAATTAGTTCAATTAAACTTTAACCTTTGTAATAAAGACAAGCAGATTATTCTCGTTTTTACATGGCTGTGTAGAATAGGCCCCATTTTTATCTAATTTTATCTGATTATTGTTTCTTATTTTCTTGTTTTTTTTCTCATCAACATAAAAACCCTCTCTGAAGAAACTCACTTTTATAACCCTTATACAGTATCAGTTCTGAAAGTGATATGAATAATCCCACAACCAATGAAAAATGGGTTTGAAAACATTGAAGAACAGCTAGCTTTCATGGTGCAACTAATTAGGTGTATGTCCGGCTTGCGAAGGAAAATATGCCAAGTACAGACACTTCTAAAAACAATTCCATGTACAGTAAATGCTTCAGAACATAAATCATGATTTTCTTCATAAAGAACTGAGCCTTGATCTCTGATGTGTGGTTACCCAAAAGAACAAATTATGTGTTTTTATTTTAATTTTAAGAAAGTCTTTTCTTCAAAGTGGTTGCCTTTGCGTGTTTTCAGTTGGAGAAAAATAAAAAGTCCAGAAGAATGCAAACGTTCAACAGCCTACACCTGTATAGGCAGCCAGTTTTTGTTAATAGTCTGAGGGGACTCTCAGCCTCGTACTTGCCACCATCATTTCCCACGATGGGAGCGCGCCCCCTTATAGACCTACAAGAAAGAGACGTTTCGGCATCATGTTTGATGGCGACTGATTTGCATTAGAAAGGTCTGGACAAACTGTAACTTGTGAACTGATCAAAAGACCGTGGATATCTTTAAATACATTGCTTTCCCTTTGACACTAAAAAAGGCTCTTTCAGCTGGTCCTCACAGAGGTGGCCTCTGGGGCTTTTGAGAAATAAGGTTAGGAAAACCCAGCTTCTCTAATGATATGCTGGGTCTGCTTTGGGGTGGAAAACTTTAACACTTTAATGTGTTTCCAGAAGAATGCAGACTGTTGTGGTCTGTGCTTGTCCCATGGAAGAGGTGCTGTAACATTGTATATATACCATTATAATATTGTGCACAAGGATTCAATAACAGAAACAATTGCAAGGAAGGAGAAATAGATCAAATCTCCGCATAAGTGATTGCTTTAAATCCCCATATCAAGCTGTATTTGGAAAAAGTTAGAAAATAGTGTGTTACAGGTAAATACTGAAATTCTATAGCCTCATATCCATGTCCGGGCTAATTTGGGTCATAGAGACCCAAGACCTAAGTGTGATAAGAGGGGATCTAATTTATTGTTTTGAATCTGCTGCTTGTATTTTGACTGGAATGTGAGAAAGTATTAAGCCAGGAGAATGTATTTTGCAAATTCTGTGTTCTCAGTAGGAATCCTCAACTTAGACAACCAATCAAGTGTTAAACTAGAGAGTGAGTATTTTGTGAAGTTGGCTGCACATCTGCCGAGATCATATTTCTGGTAACAGGCAGAAAGAGAAGGGGCAGGAGTGGGGGGAAGCTTACTTTTTTGTTTTCTCTCAGCTGGTTTCATTTAAAGAACACGGGGGTCAGGGGGTCATATCATGACCTCATCAAATTAGCCCCAACTGAGCGAGGTGTTTAGCACAAGTTAAAGGAAGTAATCTGAAGGACATTAAATGCAAATGCGATTGCCATGTGCTTACTTCAAACATGCGGGCTCAATCCCCACACATTCATCCCAAAATGAGTTGCATGTCCAAGTTGGTCGGTAAAAAATGACAAAGATTTAATCTTGCCTGCTTTGTGCCTAATATTAATCATGTGAAATAAAATCTAATTAAAATAAATATACAAAAGCATAAAGGTTCTCTGCAATTAAAGTTTTTCATTTGTGGAGATACCACAAATATTTGCCAAACACTAGCTGATATCAGTAGTCCTCATCTGTAGAGTTGGGTTATATTTTTCAGATGATACATTCTACAGGTGAATGTAATTTCCAAATTTGAAAGGAGATATGCAGTATATGGCCAGGCAATTTTGGATGCTGTGCCACAAAGCCTGCAAGCAACACACGCGTCTCTTTTTGTGGTTCAGAGGTCTCCTGGAGCATCAGCACACAGATTGTATTCATCCCCCTGGGCTGAGGTGCTGGCAGGACCATATGGTTGTACAGAGGTGCTAATCAGTGTCTGTCTGTGGAGCACTGCCAGTGGCTCTCTCCACCTTTCAGGGCAGCAGTGTGAAGCACCTGCACGGAGTTGCAAAGCACCTCAGCCTGATTTAGGTGGCTTTTATCAGATTTAGAACTTAAAACATTCTCATTCTTACCAGCTAATCGTATAATTTAATGATGAATAATTAGTAATCATAATAATAGGAATAATTATTGGTAGTATCGACATTCCTAAATTGCTGTAATCAGCCATGTTTAAAAATAAAACACAGATCAATAAAATTGTGTAAAAACCATTAATTAAATTGAAGCTTTATTTTCTTGCCCTTTATGATAATCTGTAGAATCATTTGAAAAATCATCCAGTTATGAGTTCTTCATAGTGCCAACTCTTCAGAGGTCTTGAGAACTAAAACACAGTCTGCCTTGTATATAAAGAATGTCATGTACACATTTCCTTGAATGAGCAACAGGCATACTTTTCTCAGAAAAAGGTATATTTTGAATGCAAAGCATTTCCATTATATAGCACATTTTTATAACAGTGTCATTCCATATAAATGGAGAAAATGTATCCTACAGATCTTATACATTACTGAACAGAATATCAAAACCTTATCTGTAATTATGACAAATCTGTTTTTTAATGATTGTGGTATTTTGTGTTCTTGTTACATATAGGTGTATTAACTGTAGTATTCTAAAATAATTTTGACAATAGCTCAGCAAATGTTTGTTATCAGTAACCATGTGCTGTATTAACATTTTGACTGATTTTACAGAATTTCCTCTATTTGTATTGAAAATTATTTAAAAATTATTATAATTATTAAATTTTATGATTTATGTAACTTTGGATGGGAGACTACAACATTATTTGATTTCTATAATAAATTCATGAAAAGATGCTTTATTCCATATTTCCCTTATTATTATTATTGTTATATTATTATTATTATTATTGTTATTATTATTATTATTATTATTGTTAGCACTAGTGTACATGGAGAATATAGATCAAGGTACATATTGATTTTAGTGTTAAAATACTCTCTGCTGTGGTTATTAAGTCACCATGACAGCACTGGGAAGCTGAGAACACATGTAGGCATGTGTTAGAGACACACTAATACCTAATGTCTACTTAAAATATAGGACACAAGTCTTTCTGGCTTATTAGGCACATTCTGCAGGGTTCTCAATTCCAAGTGCACTGTAGACCACATTTAAAAAAGGCATTATTTAGAAGAGAGAAAATATGCAGGCCTGTAATCTTTAAAAATCTGTTTAGAGCCATGAGTGATGTCCTGGTACATTTTTCAACACAGAAATGTATAGCAATATCATCCTGAATAATTTATGGGCTTGAATTTTTTAACATCTGGTTTAAATCTTTGAGTCATGTGATATATAGTGGTCTGATTTGCCAACCTTTTCTTTTTGATATAACATGGCCCGACACAGGAGCCTTCAACTTACAGAATAGAAGTTTTTTAAAATAAAGCCAAGTTCGACATGTATATAGCAGGTTACCCTAATGTAAATATTTGTTTGTCTGCCTAGAATAATAGATAATTGTTAAATAATTTCTTGTTACACTTTTATGAGAGAACACAATAAAAAGTGTTGATGCTCAATGTCTTTTTAAAATAACTTACAAGTACTTACAATATTTCTTATGAAATTCTATTATATTATTATTGCATGTAACTTTGAATGATTGAAAGTAATCCATCCAAACAAAATGGACAATTATATTTTGCTCTTAGCTGACCTAGTTATTGACCTAAAGGATCTAAATAGTCAACAAACCAGGAGGTGATCAATAAAGCTATACAGCACTTCACTTCAGTTTTCCCTGTAATGGAGGGAACTTTTTGATACCACATCTCTCCTGTAGGGGAATGTGAAAAGGTCTTGGTTGATTTATAATTAATTAATGCACTCTATACAAATAAGAAGCAAACCTCTTTTGGATTTAAACTTGTATTTGTGCATCAATTATGAACATATGGAGACCACACAGATGTATGGATTATGGATCCAATAAACAGTACATTATAGAATCATACCTATTGTTATGGTAGTATTAGCATTAAATTTTAAGAAAAGAATAGGCACTCCCAGAAGCTCTAAGAAACAAAGATTTTACTTGTTAATTTAATATAGCTGCAATTATTTTCTGTCCCCGAAAACATTCACTGCTCCACTAAAGGACCATATTATGAGCTGTGCATTATATCAGTTTTTGTTGCATCTAGTCTTAACTACTCATTTCAATAAAAACAACTGGTTCAGCTTGCTGCTCCTTAACTTGCACTGAAATAGTTAACTAGCCATGTCTTTTTAGTTGTACATAAATTTGATTAAAAATCAATGTAAATCAATAATGATGGGTCATTTTAGAAGAAAATGCATGGATACTGTAAAGCATTTGAGCTGTTGACTTCAAAATGCAAAAAAAAGCTTAAGTTTGTACCACTAAAACAATAAGATTTATACAGATTACACACTTAGCATAAAGACTGATGAATCAATCATATTAAAATGAGCAGGTATTCTCAAAAGGGAGAATAGACACAAACACACCAGAATTATATCTAGTTCACAAATGTAATTGGTAAAAACATCTTGATGGGGTAATTAACATTTATATGGTTCATATTGAACCACTGACTAAACATAAACTAAGGAACAAAGGTTTCCTAAATTGCATAATAAAGACTTGACATTTATACAAGGTTTGTGCACACTTCAGAATTTGCATGTTTTTTCTGAAGTTACCTATAAGTATAATACAAAAGAATACATGCCTTTGATTTCTAAAATAAACAGTGCATTTATTTTGTTAAAAAGTACTTATCCATGTTGAGTGTGAAATTGTATAAAAGACTACTAAGTTTTAAATCCCCCCCTTTTTAAATCCGGCTCTGTCAATGACAAACTAATCAAGCGAGCAGTGCTGGCACCTTGTTCATAAGGCTGAATGAATAATTGTAATGAAATAGAAATATTCATTAATTTAATTACAAATTTGTTATTACTGAAATGAAACCGAATCACTGGATGAATCTGTTTTTTAATCACAGTAAGGACTTAATTGTTTGCACATTTTTTAAGCAAGACAGAATTTCTAAAAGAACTTAAAACTCTTTGCATATTAAAACACAGCCCTGTAGTACATGCCATGCATTAGTGGGTGGTATTTTTTCTTCATCATTTAAAGGCTTCTGGTGGTTAAAGAACATGATGCTATTCTCTAGATCATCATTCCTTTTGACCTCACATTACAGAGTATGGATGTGGCATTTGCCAGCACGTATGCAAATAAATGTCATTTCTAATTCCAGCAAATAAAGTATGCAAATTACAGTACTAAGCTTGCTAATTTATTTATTTTTTTAGTCTTGTCATGATTATTAATTACTGAGAATTTTTAAATGCTTGTCCTCAAAATATAACTTTTGAAAGGCTAGTTGTTTCTATGTTTTTCAGTGCTTATTTCACGTCAGTTCATTGCTCGAAATAAAAAGAGATGACTCCAGAAGTGTCAGCTCTTTCAGTCTGGTTCCATATCTCATTATCCCATGTTATATACCAAAACTGGTGTTCTATTAGCTTAACAAATGTTCAGCATCTGTGCATATTGAACAGCTGCAGACACCAAATAGACTTGTCAAAGCTTTTGACAAACTTTTTTGATATTCTCACATTAGCATAATTTATGCAATTACAAAACTTGAACAATAGGTGACAGTATACTGAAGCTGGAGCAGCTGCAGCAACTGGCCACTGGTGACCCTGAAAACAGAGGGTCTGAATAATCTAAACCAAATATTAGTGTACCGAATAGTTTGCTAATGTTAATTGTTGGTCAGCTTTTTTTTTTTACCCAGTGCCATCTTTACATGGTAGGAAATGGAAAATTACAATGTGAAAATCTATTTCAGCACAGTATAAGAAACAATATTTTAAAGTATTGAGTCATTCCACTTCATCATTTTTTCTGTGTTGTGAGCACTTGCAGGATAGTTTAATGATTGTTTTCTATTCGCAATAGTTATTAGCCAGAATGTTTTATGACACAAAGGGCCTCATTTTGATAACTAGGGTGCAAGGCCGAGGGCATCATGTATGTAAAGTCAGTGTCCCAGTGCTGCAAGGAGTGAGTTGCACCAGGAGGGTGATTTTGCAAAGAAGTAAAGCCTGTCAAAAATTAAATGTAGTGAAAAAAGTTTGTACTAAGTCAATCAATATAGAATAAAAGGCAGAATTTGCTGGTCAGCCACAAGTCACTAGTCCACACTTTAACTACAGGGCATTTACTACTGCAATTATGTGTAATAATGATACATATAGAATATACAAAACCAACACGAAGGTTTTACTTTGTCTTGTACAAACAAACAATGTATGAGCTTTAGGTGTCTCTGCAATTAACCCTATACTGTATATGCTGATTTTATGACATTACAAAACATTCATTTAGAAGTGAGGTAAAATATAATTAAATAAACACTTTGGCTGCAGTTTTTAAATTATAAGCATTTAATGTTGAAATCTTTGTCTTATTTAACATAACACCATTCTGATACTAGTACACATTTTAACAGAATTGATGCTCTTACAAATAACGTATGGCTTCAAATGCGAATGTGAATCAGTGCTTGTACAGTATGTGCAAGGAATACTGACAAGATATTTAGTCAACACTTCATACATGTATGTCTTCAGACAAATAGATTTTAGATGTTGATTAAATGTTCTTGACATTATTTTGATTACATGATCATGAATGACTGTGATGCATTTAATGTGATGTGTTTCATACACACTTAATCACTGCATGAGGGGATTGGGCAAAGTTAATGTATTCTGTTGAATGTTAAAATAAAGAAAAATACAAAAAGGAATCAATACCCCTTGCTTATCAGAAGAGCACTGCCTTAATTCCTTCTGTATTCCATTAAACAATCCATTAATTAAAGGCCACTATCTGGAAGACCGTCAGTCACAATATCTTGTAATTTGGGACATCCAAGTGTGATAGTCTGGGCAACAGTCACTACAGACTTCTATTTGTATTTGGAGTATGTTGACTGCACATTACAGTATCTGTCATGCCAATGAAGATCTTTTAATTATAGCTTCTGACATCAACCTTGTCACATTTATCTCACAGCATGTACAGTACTAACTCCTGGACCTCACTTGCTGCCCTTTGTTGGAAACATCCAGAACTAAAAGAATTCCAGCTGGAGAATGCATGTCCTCATTCTGATAATTCGAGATGAAAACGTGAAACTTATGCAGTGCATGCCTTACTCTCCAGACTTGAGCCGCATTGAACATTTATGAGTATGCTCATGCTTGTCTAGGGTCACAAAGAGGAATAGGACAGAATCTCACAAGACAAAGTACGGAATCTACAGTCTGGTAAAAAGCATGTGTCGCATATGTGCAGTTTGAAATGGTGGCCCCACACACTACTAGTCTGAGAAATAACTGAAGGTCCACTATTGATCAGCTTGTGATCAGCACAATACTTTTATTGCTAGAGCTCTAGCTGATGAGCCCTGAATGCTATGCATCTCCTTCAAGTCTACCAAGCCAAGCTTGGGAACCCCAACACCAATTGATGGTTGTGACTTCTTCTAGATGGTGAAGACCTCCACTGGGGGGTTACTAGTAGGAGACTGATGGCCATTAGTTTCAGAAGTCAGCACATTTGGCAGAAACTGGCCCTGTGTCACTATCCTATATCGTGAGAAAGTATCTCGATTAGACTTATATCTGGGATTTATTTTCAGAGTAGTGATTGATAACAAATGAGAAAATAAGGAGGTTGCTAAATGGTTTACAAAAGGAGTGAACATGGCCAACTCCTGGGGATGTGGTGCTGTCTATTGCAGCTACAGTACTAGTGCCTGGGGATTTCTGGGATTGCCTTTTGCCACTCCACGACACTGATATTCACAGAGGTCATTATGCGAGCTCCCTCAATCTGATAAACAAAGGTGTGCCACAACTGACCATATTGCACCTTCATAACCTCCTTCAGCTTTTTGCCACAGCATTCCAAATTACCAAATTACACCGCCGCCTAACCCAGTCCACCTAGTCTGTATTCACTTGCAATTCTTTCTGAAATCACTTTTGTAATGTTACAGGGCTCAGTGGCCCACAGTATGTATTTTTGGTTCATCTTCCAAAGGAATATAATATATATTGCATGCTTCCGACGGGTCTCCACATTTTCCACGTGCATGAACAATTTCCCCTCCCCACTAAGGGTTTTGAGTGGCACTAAGGGTTTTGAGTTATTTGGGGCAACAGGTTTTCCAGGGAGCTGGATACATCACAGACAATACCTATTACAGACCTGTTACAGACAGAACTTGGAGAAGAGACAACTGATACTGGATTAGTAGACTAAATTTGTGGATCTCTAAATGAACTTTGGGTCTCAAAATAAAATGACATGATGAAAATAGCACTGTCTCACTGTTTCAACACAGAATTCTTTCTCTTGTCACAGACCTTCAGGTCCATGCTGTGTCTGAGGTGGCAAGACAGTTCAGCACCCTTGGATTCATCTTGGATTCCACTGCATGTTGGGATGTAGTATAGAAGAGTCTGTGCAGCCTTCGGAGAGGCCATTCGCAGTTTGTGCACAACATTGCCCTGAGCTCAGATGTTTCTAGACTCTAGCAAATTTATTCAGTGCCAATCATTGGTATCATTGGACATTGGAAACTTGATATCTGACTCTCAACTGTGGATGCAACCTCACCTCTCATCTATTTGGGAAGGTAATCTGTCAAGAACCCTTAGTCAGGCATCTCCATCCATCCTCAGGTGGTAGTCGTGTTTATTGCCTGCTTTGTTTTATGATAATGGATAGAGAGCCCACTGGATGTCAACACCATGGCACACATCGTTGGATATATACAGTATGTTCAGCTTTCCATTATCTATTTTGCTGTTAGAGTACTAAGGCACTACAACACAGCCCTACTCTTATAGGAAACAGTTACTCTAGCAGTGGAATCTGGACTATGGTCAGGATCTGTGGCACAATTTAGAGAAGGTTTTGATTGTGGTCATCATGAATACACATATAGATTTGGTTACGCACAGTAATCACTGCACTATGAAGGTGCTAGGCTTATAAGACCACAGGCATTATAAGACCACATTCAAATGTGGATGCATGGACATACAATTCAATTGTTTATTATAAAAAGATTACATTTTTTTGGAGTAATGACACAATTTTTGTGGAATATTTTAAAGTAAAATGTGTCTTATTTGCCCTAGTCCTTGATATCTATCTGCAATTAATGGTAGGACACTGATGGAATTGCATGATGTTTGTTTTCAAATACAATGCTCTATAAGACCCTGCTGAAACCACAGAACAGATATTGCTGTATTATAAAATTGTAAAGTAAGGTTGAAATTTTTAAGATTTACGTTATGTAGACTGCCCAGACTCTGTTTTCATATATTCATTTATTGTAAAGTTGATATATCATAAAGTTTACTGCCCAGTTTAAATTGAGAAGGAACTTAAGCAACACTTGGTTAGATGGAAAGTGGACTGTTGGCTCTTAGTTCCAAATGTATGAGAATGTTAAGGTATAACATTTTCAATGGAACACACTGTATTGGCTTACTGTATACGAGACATATTTATTGCCAAACCCTGATTAAGGCAGCTTTGTAGACATTTGAAAATCCCAGGGTACTTATTGAACAGCAGGGACTGTTGATCCCTGAGCCCTTGTCAAACTTCCCCTCAAGGCATTGCCTTTGCCCCCATGAGGGAGTAGGCCTCTTTGTAATTGAGCATGCATTTTAAAAGAGCTGCCCCCCTTGGATAAATATCTTCAAAAAGCAAAGGGATCAACTCTCTGAGGCACTGCTACCAGAGCAATAACATTAGATCAATACACATTTTATTCCTGCTTCAATGAATAGCTGCTTCTCTGGTTTTTTCCTGCTGGACAATACATTACAAGCTCAACAAGAAACACTGTTGAGATTAAGGAGAAACCCTTTAACATGTGCAACAAGTGACAAAGGAAAGAATGAGTGGCTAACCTGCTGTTTGGATAAACAGGCTACTTTATCAGCTCATATAATTGCTAACCCCCTTTATTCATTGTCCACCATTGAAGGGTGCTTTGCCTCCTCAGATCCTACTAATTGCTGACAGATTTGATTTCTCAGTGACAGCAGGAGCTCTGTTCTTGGCCTTTACATCAAGTAATTGCTTTCTTTTCCCCTCTTCTTCTCCTAAAACGGAATTCCCTTCTCCCTGCTTGAACCCCTTTAATGGTTTCCTTCTATGTTATTAAATCCTCACCATTTAAATCACATTTAGAGATGTTTTGAATAACTGATTCCAATTACCTAGGCCTTTGCTCAGAGGCAGCTGAAAACGCAAGTCATTACTTGCCCAGACACTGAGAGATACACCTTGTCTGCAGGTCCCAAGTGGCCTTACACTGCACTTTAACAGAACAAGGTGCTATCTGGAGTTGCTGGAGGTAGATGTACAGCTTCTCTCCAACCTTTCCAACTTGTAATTGGTGTAGGACTGTTGGGCCCTGAACCTCAGGGAACTCTAATGTGCATGTTACTCACATGGATTTTATTATTTTTCTCACAATTTCAAAACGTGCAACACAATCCTTTGCAAGGCATTGAATAGTTTTGTAATCAAAAGGCTATATTCATTTACAAAAGAATAAACAATTGGACAAAGTACAACAAAATAAAAAACCAAGAGTGACACACACTGGCAAACCATGGTATGATGAATAAGACCATCTATGACAAAACACTGGGGAGTTTGGTTAATTGGAATGAATGCCGTAGCACACCAGAATAAACCACAGTGATGGAATAAATGGGAGAAGTTAAACGATATCAACAGTGTTGTAAAGACTGAAAACAAAAGAATGGGATTCCAAAGGGGCTGTCGGGTAGAAATCTCCATGTACTGCCTGAAGATTCTAGGTCTGACCCTGCAAGGCTTTGTTGCATACTTACTGTAGCCAGTGGGCCAGACTGGGTTACAGTGTTATATGAGTCTCACTGGGACTGAGACAAGTCTCTTGTACATCATTGACTCCTGAAGCTGCCCAGGCCTCTGCAGGCCAGTAGTATCAGTCTCTCTGCTATCTCTGACTTATAATGCCGATGTGTTAGAAATGTGTTATAAATAAATTCTATAACAGTCTAATTTAACAATCTCTATCAACTTCTCTGACACAGTTATGCAGAAGTACATCTAATGTTTTTAAGCTACAGGAGGATGGATTATTTACCTATTAGGAACCCTAATCTGGCATCAATTCCCTAAGGCTCATTGCAGTATCGTTTTACCTGTCAGGGTGTTCAATGTGAATCTGGAACTACATGCAAGATAATGACATACAGTATATCCTTGTTCACTCATTACGAAATATTAATTTGGATTAATCAAAATGTCACGCATTTCAAATATTGTTGGAGAACATTTTGCCAGGTTGTATATTATACATTTTTCTCTAAAAAATGCTGAGGAAGCCCTACTGTAAACAAAAGATACAGCCCAGGATACCGAGAAATGTTGTGTTGTTCAAAATGCTGAAGCAAGTATCCTAACAAAATCTGTCTACATTACTCAGCTATTGACATCTCTAGACTGGCTCCCAATACATTACTGGATTGATATCAAAGTCATGCTTATAAATGACCAAGTCTTAAGGAGACTAACCCCATCTTTTCTGACTAATTTATTGGTGCCATATATTCAAGGTTGATCTCTCCGGTCTTAGATGGCAGTTATCTTGTACTGAAAATTTTGAAGAAGAACTTTAGTGATGGAGCACTATGATGGCACAGTGGGTAGCACTGTTGCTTTCATGGACCTGCATTTGAATCAGTGTAGTGCAGTCTTTCCATGTCTGCCTGCATTTTCACCATCCACCATTTCTTCCTATCACCATCCAGTTTAATTAGCAACTCTACATTGTTCCCTGTACATGTATGAGTGAAAGAATGTGTAAGTGTAATAGACTGGCATCCCAGTAGAGTATAGTCCTACTTTGTGACCTGCCAGGCTAGGCTGTGGGTCGCCATGACCCCCTGAGAATAAAGTAGTAATTGATCGTGAATGTTTGGTGTTAGAGCATTCTGTTATAGGGCCCCTGAACTGGAACACTAGAATGACTGCTATCTTATGAAAAGAAGCTTCCAACTGTGTTATGGTTTGTAAAATCAAGCTGAAGGTATATTTTAGCTTAGCATATACTGCCTTTTATTGTATACTTTACTGTTTTATACCATTACTGCATTTATGTATTTTACTTCATGGATTGTTTATTATTTCATTATACAGTACATGCTTTGTACAGTTCCATTCTTGCTGGTTTGTCATGTGTTCATGTGAAGTGCTCTGTACTATAGCAACCTGTTGCAAAGGGTGCAATGATAAAAACTGTAAATGCTGTCAATATGTACTGTAGAATATATATAAAGCCTCTACTAATAGACAAAACATAAACCTAGTGTATAGTTCTAGAGCTTTAGGGATTTTTAGTGTTTTTATTAAATTAGTTGTATCAGTCCGTATTAATGAAAATGTTATTGAAGAAGAGAGGACTGTTATCAGCAAAACACAGAGTTATTACAATGAGCCCCAGTTGGAACAGCTCCTGCAGGTGTTAATGAATTTTGAAAGGCCGACTCTTCCTTTGACACACACTGCAAGGTTACTAAATATTCCTTCAGTCCTAAGAATCACTGTGCCTGTACTCCAGTGCAATTCCCTCACTCTTGTACCCATGTCTTTGTGGTGTTCTGTTGAGGAACCTATGCTACCATTTATTTTAGCTAGAGGGCTCACTAGAATAGCTCAGCAGAAACAGGATTTCCCAATCACTAGGAACAATAAAAACTAATTATCCTTGCAACAAAAGTGCAGTTTATTTTCACTTAACACAATTAGCCATAAACTGAATTTGAGTCTGTTCCCGGTCTAAGTGCTTCAAACATGTTCAATTTCTGTGCCAATTATTCATAGCTACTTCCAATGATCTTGTTTTTGGAAGAAAAAAATGTTTTTTTTCTTTTTAGAGGAGCTTTGGTATATTCAACATAGAGGTTTAAGGATATGTCACAAATATGTTGCAGAGCATTCGTTATAGACAGATGGATGGGGAGATATTTATACGACACTTAAAATAATTCAGGTAAATTTCCTCTAGAAGAGACAGCACTGGATGGACTTGGCAATAATTCATGCTGATTTGCTATGCAGTATGCTACACAAATAGCTGCTGTGGGTAAAGTGTGAAATAATTTTAATAGGCTAAATCCATACAAATAGGAGAAGGAATGTAATTGAATGCTTTTTAATAAAATCTGGAAATTTACCCTAATTTCCTCTTAGCATTTTAAATGAAGTTTGGCAATTCACTCTCAGTAACCAAGAATTTATTTTTCAGGCCTGAATTTGATTACAAATTGGCTTCCAATTTAAGGTTTTTCATTACATGTACAGCATTTTTTGATCTTACAACATATTAAGCGTGGCCAATTAGCCCAATAGTTACCCTCCAATTAATCATAAGTTTGATTAAATATTTGTTTCCTTACTGAGGTTGTTTATGCTTTTTACAACCTTGGCTTTTTTTGTGTATTTTGGAAATTGTTTAAATTTACTTCACTTTACGTTCTGTACTGTATGTCATTATTTTATGGACAAAGTGAATGACAGGATACCATATTTAAGATAATATATATAACCGATTAGGAAGAAAACTGAAGTATATTTTTCCAATTCTATTTACAATGTTACTAGCATATTGGAAAACGTTTGTCATTCAGTTTTCCCTAGATTTCCCTAGAGGAAAGTTTAGTAAAGAAAAGGCAAATTGCTAATTGCTTCTAGAACTTTCATTAAATAATTACATTATTGATATAATAACATTATAAATATATATGTTATCCGGTATTGAAGAACATCTAATACATACTGTGTATACAGTACAAGCCAAGGTATTCCTCATGTGGGGCTGGATTTTGTTTATAGTATATCTAAAATGAAAAAAACTATCTGGCTTAAAAGTGTTAATAGTTCTAATAAATTTGAAATTGCCTACAAAATGGGCAACAGTACATTAAAAATTAGGAATC
The DNA here is from genome assembly GCF_059453375.1 of Lepisosteus platostomus. Taxonomy (NCBI): domain Eukaryota; kingdom Metazoa; phylum Chordata; class Actinopteri; order Semionotiformes; family Lepisosteidae; genus Lepisosteus; species Lepisosteus platostomus. Next base: position 32,959,719 of record NC_142616.1, on the reverse strand, counting down.
AAGATTTAAAACATTTTTGAGTCATCCTAAGCCTGAGCATAATGTGGTTCTGTTCTTTAACATGGAGCACTTACAATCACAAATGGAAACTGGCTCTTTGAGTCACAGCCCAATTTATTGGAGAAAGATACAGTTCCAGAAAGAGGAAAAGAAAAATGTACAAAAAGCTGCCAAATTCCTCTGTCATTATAACTCAATTTTAATAATTTGCTCAAACTAATGTCTGATAAGAATCACTAAAATTCCACAGCTGGCAAAACTTCAAAACCTGGCAGTTCTTACTGCTGTGTACATAAACTGTTTCACATGTTCACGTATCTCAACAATAAAAAACGTAGACCTTTTTAATGAGTATTTGTAAAATGAAACAGGAACGTGTTTTAATGCTTATGGCTGCAAATTCTGATCTAAAAGAACAGAGTCGTGAAACAAAGAAAAGAAACTGCATTTAACATTGGCACATTGGTAGTTTCAGAATGATTGTATATTTTCCTTATTCTGGACTTTAGTTGTAAAATATGAACTCCTGTAACTGCCAAACATATTCAATTATTATTCTTATTAATTATTGTTATTATTATTTTTATTTTTTCTTCATTTTCAGGAAGGAGCATTTTCTGGAAGCAGGCACACGTGCCTACGCTTTACACAGACCACTCCTCATAGTCAGCATGTCTTTTACAACTGGAAGAAAACCTGGCCAGGTTTGTCATGCAGTGCTGTATTTGCAAAGTTTTTAATTACAATGTAATTTAACTTCATAAACACAAAATTGTACCTAACTTTCAGAATCCAGTGGGTAGATAGTACATAAAACATTTTTTTTCATTAATTTAGTGTTGTGAAATGAGCCTGCAGGCATATGTATTCTTATTCTTATTTGGGAGCTCCAGCAAAAAGAAAGCTCCCTCATTAAACACCTGACCAGTGTGTTTTATGTCATATAGCATTATTGTGTAACTGATTGATTATAAATCCAACTTTTTCATGTAATCAAAATTACAGGCTTTTGTTATGTGTTCTGCTATGCTAACAAAGTATCATGAAAGTGTGTGTTTTCCACACTACCTCAGTTGTCTGAATCAGATGCTAAATGTGGAAATCACCTTTGCCATATATATCGCACTAGAAAAATGCTGTGTCTGTTTGGCACCAGGCCACAACAAAATCTCTTTAAAGATGTTTAATAATGCAACATGCTTTAAATGAGCTGTTGCACAAAAATTGATTCCTTAAAACAGCAAGGTGCTTAATATGCTTTTGCTTAAGTTATTGTGTTTTAAGCTTCTTTAGCAATCACCATTTATCAAATAGTTTGAGTTTTTTTGTTGTTTTACTGTCATTTTTTAAAATTGTTGTAAACCTCTACACATGCCTGAACTTCATTGTACAAACATTTTGGCTCATTGATTTTTTTTTCTCCTATCGCTGGTGTAAGGGACTCTGAGCTTTGATTCAAGTGGCTTCTTAGAGGTTTAAGACTTCCTTTGATGTTTTTAAATCTGGTGAGAGATTGAGGGGATCCCCAATTCCTCTAGTTTCCTTTAGTTGAGTTCCTGTAGTTTCAAAAATAAAGAGGTCTGCTCAGACATGACTCATAAAGAACTAAGGAAAGTATAGAAATCCATCTATAACAATTGTGTCAGATTACTACTATTTCATTGCTTGGGTTCAGAGACAACAGAAGGTAAGAAAATATAGGAGATGTATATCATAAGGCTTAGTGCAGACCTTTGAATGGTGAATGGTGAATTGCTAAAGGAAGATATAATCAAAAAGTTGGAACGTAACGCTAAAAAATGCAAAAGAACATATAATGATCAGGTCTGAAACAGCTGAGAATGAAAATCTAAATGCTTAACCCCAAAAACAAAACAAAATTCTTGAATTTTTTGTAGGTTCACATGTCCTTTGTAATTTCATTCCCTGTTAGCAACAGGCATTTTCTTGCAGTTATTATTGAGTTTTACAATGTGTGATATTTTAAAAAGGAATATTAAACTCAGAATTACAGAGGCTCAGTTTTTTTACTTTAAGCATACAAGTATTTTGTTTCTTTTGTCCCCTAGTATTGAAGTGTGGTAGAAAGACCACAGACTCCTCAGAACTTTAGTTCTAGTAATTTGCTGGATGTCTGTCTTTTGGGAGTCTCTTTGACTATAGCTTTGACGTGTGCTGTAAATGTGAATTACACTTTGGTGGCTCAATTAGTCAAATGCCTTCCTTTGGGCAGAAACCCATACATTGCAATGATATTGAAACTTTTTGTGCTTTGTTGTGTTTTTATCTCATGGTAGTGCAGTGAAATTAATTTAAACAATCTGGAATTCCAGGGGATGTTAATGTCTTTGTTGTTAAGGATAAACAATTATTTTTTTTCATTGCTGGCAGGTTTAACTGCCTCCAAGAAATCTTACAATGTTGGGTGAAAAGGCAGATGCTCTTAGATCCCACCGGGGTGTTGTCATTTCCAAAAGTGTTCTGCAGTTAAGTTACACTTTGCTAGTGCAAAAACTGTGACAGCATTTTTTTCTGTATTTTTTAATGGCTCAAATTCTATTTAAATATTTGTATTGACATACAGTATCTTTGTTATCTTCACCCTTTTGAAAATAATACATTATTTCAATCAGTAGCTTTTACAACAGAACTATTGTTTTTTTTTATTTTTTTCTGAATATTTCTCATTTGCTTCAGTCTTTTGACACTGTGAAAGGTCAGGCATATTCATTTTTGTCCATCAAACAAGTGACGGATTGCTAATGTCATCTAGGTAACCTTTTTTGGCTTAATACCTGATAACCTGAACATGGTGTGATGCAGAACTTTGCATTACAACAGCTGCAGAAGGTATCTCCTTCATGATAAGAGCTGCCCTTTTTGTTTTCTTTCTGCCCTACTATTAAAAGTAATGGCAATACTTTTTGTCCTTTTGTACTTAAAACCAGTTACAATTTCGCTAGATGATCACCACAGAATTGTATTTCTAAAAAAAGGAGGAAAAACACTGAGTGTAAAGAGTCAGTGCAAAATATAAGACTTTTGCCTAATAGTTTATGATTTTTGTCAGAATGTTTTGTTTTTATTCCCAACATTTTCTTGAATTTTTAACTTTAATGTACCAAAAGAAATAGGTTACTTTCAATTCATGCCTAGTTTTCTTTTAAGCCTTCTGTTTCTGTGATTGAATATTTAGGTGGTATAGGTAAGCAAGCCTTATTCATTTCACTGCCTAGTATCTGTAATGAATAGAACTTGATATGACTCCTGAAATTGTAGTTTTAATAGTCCTCATTAGATTAATACAAATAATTAGGATTTGTGGTTTGTTTGGTAAAGTACTTTACATGGAACAGTTACAAGGAAGATATAAGATGCTTTAGTGTGTCACAAAGAGCACGGATTATTTGTACAACGACTGAAAAGCCCATGTCTGGAAAATAAATGCTTTAGAGAAGGTCCAGAGAAGAAAACCTCAGTTCTTTCCTGAGCTGAAATACATGTGCTCAAATGATGAATTGAAAGACCTGAAGCTTTCTTATTCATATAAACGCTTCTAAACAGTTATGTCTTGATTGTACTGTGGCTCAATTGAAAAATATAGTTCAATATGATGACACCTCAATATACTGTAGTTAATATACATTTAAAGGGATTTTAATTGAAAATCCATAGGACACAGGATTTACACCAGTGAAAGGGCTTAACAATTACAGTAGTCGTCATGGAGAATTCTCTTTTACACTTGTCATTGACTAAAAGAGATCTGGCCATGTTTATCTAAATTTCAACTCGCATCTGCCCCTTTGTAATCATATTGTTTTGTGTATGCTTTTCCTACCTAATACTGTGTGTTTGGAATTTTGAAGATAGGTCATCAATGATTTTTTCAGAGTCTTCCGAAACCACAAGTTTTTGAATATTAAACAAATGCCAGCAACAGAAAACCCATATTTCTGGTAAAGTGATATCTTGCACTACACTTTCCTTATTCAGTATACTATAAGATATTTTCCAAGATGAAAACCTTCGTAAGGTTTATTGATATCAAGAAGCCCTCTGGTGCTTCTATAAATGCCCTTCTGGTCATGCATCTTTCATGAATTCTTACTAATACACTTCTAGAAAGTCTTAATCAGTGTTTAACTGCAAATGGGAATTTGTGTTTGGAACGAAGTATGTGGATAGCTGTCATAGTGATGCAGAGCCCTCTGGAGCCCCTTCAATAAGTTTTTGAGTTTACAACATACTGAGCTAAACAAGAGGATAAAAAAAGCAAAAAGGGTCCTGAAGCAAATTGCTTTCAGAAAAGGGGACTGTTGAAGTTATCTGTACCTACTATGCCTTTAAAAAATAATAAGTTACCTTTAACACCAGATGGTTTGAATAGCTGTGATTATCTAGCTATTTGAACTCTAACGAACAAATCAACATACTCCAAGGTCATTTTCAAGGATATTTGAAAGCACACATTCTATTATTTTACATTTCACATTACAATGTCAATTTTTTAGCATTTCTCTGGCTCTTTTCCCCTCAGCTTTGAAAACTGATATTGAGTCAATGCAGGGTGATGTCATGCAGAAACAAATTTGCTCATATTACATGCACAGATTTTTTCCTTCTTATTTGTTACCATATTAAGCACAGAATATGCACCTATACTCTGACTCAAGAGTGAAACATTAACACAGTAAAACTAATGGCAGAAGAAATTTCATCACCTTGTAGAACATGCTGAATATTTAATATCTAAAATACAAGGTGAAAATTATAGATAATAAGAGGGAAATTACTAGTACATGTACATTTTGTCCCATTTATTTTTGAATAAAGGATTAGGCATATACATCTTCAACAAATTGCATTGCTTTTCTTATGTATAGTCTAAATGTGTCTTTTTGAAGATACTCCCAAAGGCACCCCTATACAATGCAGAACCCATGAATTTATAGCCAATAACATCTGCGTGCATTCTGCTCTACCAGCACTCATTTTTCAAGTTACAGCAGTGTATTTGTCGTTCCTTTCTGTAGACCTTGGAATTAACACATCTGTCCCAAATTGTTTCTCTCTGTTAAACAATTTTTCAACATTTCAATCTATTATTACTATGTGCTTTTATGTTGACTTTTCTAATGCAAATTTATAGGCATGGCATCACTAGTTGAAATTAATCAGTGAGAGTGCTGCGTAGGTTCAGTCCACTCTGTTGTTTCCAGCAATAAATTATAAATCATTTCCCACCCACTTAAATTCTCAGTATACCACAACAATGTATAGGTTTGACTACCCGCATATGTTTCTCTGAGGCCACATGCAAAAATGTGAGAGTCAAATGAGAATTTTTTCTCAACACTGAATTTAGGGCTATTATAAAAATATAATTGTTATTATATAATTTAGGGATCTCATGCCAGAAAATGAAATGGCACATGTAGACTAAAGTAGAATTGGATAGGAAATGACAGCTCTTTACTTCATGTGGCATTAATAAGACTTTCAGTGAATTGCACTAAGTGATATATAATATTTTCTTTCTCATTTTTTAAGAGACAATCCTGTCTAGCTCTGACGTGCAACACGGTTATCATTTGACACTGACATATACAGACTACATACAGTACAAACCATTTTAATCATCACATCTATCCCTAAAATCTTCTGGTGTTTCACTGGCTGTCGCCTGTTGCAGGAGCTCTTAAGGAGTATGTGTGTTTACTTTTCTGTTTTACTATAATATCCTCTTAAGGTCCAGAGAATTCCTCTGAAAACAGATATACTGAAGGGAAGGATAGCCAAGCATTTTCAAGAACCATCAGCATGGATTAGATCCATCTAACCAGTCACAGGAAATCAATATAAAGTAAAAGCTGATAGGATACAAAGAGGATTTAATGAACAGAAAATGAATGACACACTAACCTACTGTACCTCTACACTAAAATATCCCTTTAAGATGTACTGTAGGAAGTGATGGAAAACAGTATATTTGTGAGGGTTGTAAATAGAAAACTGAGCAAAAGGACCCTAAATTGACTAATTATGTATTTGACCTTCACTAAAAATGTGCTTCGCTTTTCTGGTTGCCAAAATTGTCACAGAAACATCATGTTTATTGACTGTGCCTGATCTGCTGCCGTTCTTTCTTTACTGTGGTGGAATACAAAGCTGTGCAGAAGGCTTTGAACTGCGGATATTTGACTTGGATAGCAGAAAACCCAGCTACTTCTCTTTTGTTAATCCCTTACGTTTTTTAAATGAAAGATTAAATTTAACTGGTGATTAATAAGGGATAAATAAAACGTGGGATAATCCACTTGCATGTAATGCAAACCAGAATTACAAAATTCTACAAACATACTGATTTTAATACAGGCATCAACAGATAAAAATAAGGCTGTCTTATTTAAGATTTATCCTGTGGAACAGCGGTTCCATATAATTCTGGATATTACATGAGGTTCTTTTTGCTTGGTGGTTTCCACAATGCCTTGAAGCATACCTCAGTATTTGATAAAATTTCCAGTATAGCATATGGCGGCTAATAGAACCATTTCAGAAAATAAACATTTCAGTTTTGGTCTTGCTTGATAACGGACACTGGCATCAGTCACTGTAACCAAAAGCTGATATTAACTGGGAAAGTGCACCGTAATGGGAGTATCATGGGCTCAAAATTTGCCCACATACTCAAATTGATTATTCTTTCCCTTTACAGTAGAAATAACTGTGTCCTGAAATATTTCATTGAGCAACTGTGAAAATTGTATTTGTTAGTAAAAATTAAATAAATGTTTGGGAGGTGGTGGACAGGTGAAATATAATTAGGAAAGGAAAATTTAGAATTACCCTATCACTATGTGTTATCTGACTTCTCAGTTCAGTTCAGCTTATTCTCTTCTAAGTACAGGACTTCTCTGAGCCTTTTTCATTGCTGTGCTCGAACAGCCCCTTGTTAGAATAATTGTAACGTGCGTGTGTTCTGATCTTGTCCACCAGTGGTTCAAATATGGTTAATTATTGCCTTCCAAGGAGTTCTTCTATATTGGTTTTACATTTTTATTAGTATTTTTCCTGATTGTTTTCTGATGTTTCCTGATTTTCTTTTTATATTTCAAAATTTATTTTTTTTATTTTTAGTTTTAGCTTCTTCATTGGAAGAACAGGATCAGTTTCAGTAAATTATTAAAGCTATAGTCAATGCAAAGTATCATGGACTGCACACAGATCATTTATTTGTATAGGCCTCAACTAGAACTGAAATACTGTACTTGTTTATCCTAATGCAATTTTCCCTGAAATAAGTAGGGATGGGAAACTGGGTAAAAAAATTATACATCATTTTAAATACAAATTTGTCTAAATTTAGTTCTTGTGATGGACAATTCATCCTGTTTTTGTTGTTTCTTTTTTATTTTAGGGAACTGAAACTTAATTAAATTAACATAGCCATTAATTTCTCTAGCTCTAAATAGGTTTATTAAAAGATTAAAATAATATTTAATCCACTTTTTATTTCCTGTACAAAAATAAGTCTTTTTTCACATCTAATATTATTCCCTTCAAAAGTTGCAGATATAAATGCTCACTGATACATATTTTATTCTCGACAGTTCATATTTTGATATACTGATGTAAAATTATTTACAGTGCTTATAAATATGTGTCCAAATTGTGTTTAAGACATAAAATTAAGTAAATTACTAAATAAATAAATTACAAACTCTGTTTTATTAAAATCTGAAATAATTTTAATTATCTGTACTTTTGAAGGTATAAAATAGGCAACAAAATCAACAAAGGGATAATAATAGTTAATAATTGTAAAGTGCTTTTCATCCCAGATGAACCCAAAGTTTCACTTCATAGCAGGGAATAAACTTGTATCTATGTTACCTAAGCGATGTGCTGTAATCCAGGGCTCCGCCTCCACACTGAACACTCCCCCGCGCAATGCCACAGTGTGGCAGTATGCTCACCACACATCAGCAAGCAGGGGGGAGAAGAACAGAGTGACGGGGCCAATTCATAAATGGGGATTATTAGGAGGCCATGATTTGTAAAGGCCGGGTGAAAGTTGGACAGGACACCAGGATAACACCCCTACTCTTTTTGAGAAATTCCCTGGGAGTTTTAATGACCACAGAGAGTCAGGACCTAGATTTTAGATCTCATTTGAAGGATGGTGCCTTTTTTTACAGTATACCGTCATAGAGATCTTAGGGAGACTAGAATGTGCAAGCCCAAAGTGGAATTGAGCCAGTAACAGTACTAGAGCAAACAAAACCATTTAGTGACTGAGTAGTCAGGACGCTGGTTCAGCGTCTTTCCAAAAGGAAAACAAGCCTTACAATACAGTGTCTCCCATCACTGGGCTAGAACACTGGATTGGAAATTCTGGTCCAGGATATGGAGTCTGGGAACAAGGGTCAATGGCGTATTGCTCTCTTCAGCCTCGGAGCAGATTCCTGCGGCCAGGCTCCCAGGGCAAAAGGGTCACACGAAAGAGGACGGGTGGCACTCTGGGGAGGAAGGAGGAGGATGATGAAGGAGGGGATGAGCCACCAAAGTCTGGAGATGTGCTTCCTTCAAAGGCACAGTCGAGGACTAAGGGGACTGGCACCGATGCCAGGCAGGTAACTCCCAGACGGGACGGTCATCCTCAAGGTGCATCTGTTTCCGGGCTGATCGAGGAGTGCACTCCTCTCTAGGGAACTGGCCATGGTGTGCCATCGGGGCGGAGTGTAGAGATATGTCAGTGACCGGGCCGAGAGATTCATCTGCTGAGATCTGCAACGGTCTCCTGACCTCCAGTGCACACTCAGCAGACAGAAGAAGTCCTGGAAAGCAGAGCACAACGGAACTGGAAACCAGGAACAAAAAGGGGCCCTGGAGTGGGGCGAAGATGTCAATGCCAGATCACCAAGAAGCAACTAAAGAGGGTTTAAATACCCTCAGAGCAGTTGCTACTGTGAGAGCTCTTACTAAAGCCAGGTGCTCTGCAGCAGCTGTCTCCATAGCAATCAGGGCAGAGCAGAGGCCTGGTTGCTGACCACTGAAACTGCGACACGCTCTGCTGGAGAACAACATGAAAGTGCGCTCTGAAGACTGCAGGCAACTGGTCGTTGACCTCCACAAGCAGATTGATGGTCAGAAAAGATTTGATTCTACAATCTGGCTTCCTAATAATCCCCATCTATGAATTGGCTTCATTACTCCGCTCTCCTCCCCGCTAATAGCTGATGTGTGGTGAGCGTTCTGGGGCACTATGGATGCCGTCGCATCATCCAGGTGGGGCTGTACATTGGTGGTGGTGGAGGGGAGTCCCTATTACCTGTAAAGTGCTTTGAGTGGAGTGTCCAGAAAAGCGCTATATAAGTGTAAGCAATTATTAATTATAATACATTTTTCAAGGTAGTATCATTATTAAGAAATTTAAGGGTACTGTAATATTATGTTCACAGTCTTGCCAGGGAGAAGAGGCAAGTATATCTTGTCACTAAAAGTGGTTTGGGAAGCCACCATAAAGCCAAAGATATCAACTGGAGATTTTCAACACAAACTGGTATCTTTAGCATTCAAATTGTTGACAACTACCATTTACTGTATGCCACTTGCATTCTCGGTTGAGGAAGAAGACTTTTCTGAAGCGGAAACACAAAAATTACTCTAATTTGCCAAAGTACATCTGCAGGTCTTATAATCATATGAAACAAACATTTAGCTTTTTGGACATACGCCATAATGTTTAAAAAAGGTGAAGTTCATTACTGAGAAAACAATCATACCCGTTTTAAAATGCCTGTCATGTTTTGGGGTTGGTTTATATGTACAGGTCCCTTGATAAGACAGGGATTTACAAACTCCAATACGTAACAGGAAATTTTGGCCAAGCATCTGGTTTCCTCTGTCAAACCCAGGAAGCTGAAGCTTGTCCAAAAATGGACATTTCAGCATGAGAATGATCCAAAACATACATCCAAATTGCGAAATTTCAAAACTCCCCCATCCAGAAGTGCTTGAATCAAATAGTACACAATAGGACAGACTTTGTCAATGCAATTCAAGTAGAATTTACTACAGGGGTGAGATTAAATGTGACCCATTTGTTTTCTGGAACTAAATTAAGATTACTTTTTTATGTGCAGGACACAATATCCAGTCCCTTAGGGGAGTTTTTGTACTTATTTTGCCTAGTATATACAGTACATAAATTTGGAGGGCACTGTATTGTGTTTTTTATGATGTGATTGTGATTTTTAATGTTTTTACACAAAAATGACAGTTGGGATGTTTCAACTTGTTCTTACATCATTACTTATTGTCACAGCTGTTTTTTGTGCAGAAATTACTAATTTCTGTATTTTATCTCTAATGGGTAAGATACTGTTAAATTCATACTTCTCATGGGAACCATCGTGGATGCATGTATCACTCTAATCTAGTGATACAGGGAAACCAGACATATCTTCTGGTCTTATCCTTGAAGAAAGACAGTTTTCTTGGAGTGAAAACCTTTCACTTCTCTTCTGCCCTTTGGTACACACGGAACACAAAGGGCAGCTCTTATCATTAAGCTGCTTTGTGCCATGGGTGTAATAAAGGAGTCTGGATCACATCTCTGTGGGCTAATCTGTTATCTGACAATGAAAGGTAACCTAAATGACATTAGGAATACCAAGTGCTATTTGATGGACAAGAACATTTATGACCTTCTAGGGTTCCAGTAAACTGGAGTCAAGATGGTATTCTGGGATATACAGAGATGATAATAGACTAATAATTACCTCTGCTTCTCCCAAATTTTATAATAAAAAGTAAAAAATTAAAAATAAATATGCAGATAGTATTACTCAATTTGAAAATGATCAGTTCCATCATCATCTATCTGTTCTATCATTATCTATACACTCTAACAGTCTATCAGTATCTTTTTAAGAATAAAAACTTCAAGCTGATTCTTCCTGACACAAAGTATAAACATACAAACCACCTACTGTATGAATACATTAATTTAAACTCTGCTTAATACACAATCTTTGTTTTCAATGCCTTAAACTAGTACTTTATCAATAGTTCCACTATAATTGAAATCATTTTAATTTTTACAAATTATTTTTGATCTGAAAGACAAATTCGCATGATATCATTTTTACATAAATTATTATGCTATGATGCCTTCTGAATAATTTAATTGAAGTTAATGTGCTGCTTAATATACCAAACTTAACAGTATGGGACCTTTCATAAAACAGGAACACACTAAAATGTGAGTAGGTTAAAGAAAGGCACATCTACACAGTGCTTCATAATAAGCTTATTGGGTTTAGCTTTAATTCTTTGATGGAAGAGGGACTTAATGGTTTTATTCTTCTTTTTTGCAGGAAGGCATAATACTTTCCCCCTCTTTCTATATTCCAGACTTTTAGATGCATGCTTGTGTTTCCCTTTATATTTTTACATGAATTACATTTGCATGTAATTCAGCTCAACTCTTGTCTCAGAAAGCAAATATACTTTAACATTAATATTTTTGTAAATGTACATCTTATGAAAATATTAATTTAATATTTTAAAACTGTTGCTTCAGTGTGATACAGCCTTCCTGACAAGAGTTTTTTTCTATATTTAAGCTAACTTTTTTTGTAAAAAAATCAGCATATGGGCTAATGCTAACTGAATTAAATTTAGTTTTAATTAATAGCCATCACTGTAATTTATTAACTGAAGGGCTAACAGCAATCCTTAATGAATTATTTATCTGTATGTGGTTATTATTCATATTATTTTTGTTTCCAAGGAAAGTTAAAGGTTTGCAATTTCTGTCTAATGTAGTTTAGTAATTTAAAGTAATCTCAAATGTATTTAATTAAATCAGATTGAGATTGTATTGTTCATTTTAATCAATAACACCTAGAATCAGTTAACTAGCATTACTTATTCCTATACTCAGAGGATTGCCATTTACAGACAGGTTAAAAGAACTAACTGAAAGAAGATTTATTCCAATGTGCAGATTACCATAGGAATCTAAATGATGGTCACTGTTCTTCCTAATTAATGTTAAAAAGAAAAAAAAATTGAAAAGAAAGAATCTGGTTGAGATAGTAATCAAGTGATGTCCAACAAGAGATACCAAAGTGGGGATTATCAAACAATTATCAAACAAGTGGCAAGAAAACTGTGCAATCACACTTGCAAATTACATTTAATATCATATAGGTAGCAAAAACCTTAAAATGTTGATGTATGATGGGAAACACACAAACTTTAAGAAATTCTATGAAAAAAAGACTTGGGTGTTCATAATCACATCTTCTAGACAATGGGGAAGAGAAATGAGAAATCAGAACCACATCAACATAAATTGTGCTTAGGATTTGTAAATGTTGGTCTCTTGTAATCTGTCCCAGTATTGTAACAACTATTATAAGTCCCTATTGAAGTGTCTTGAAGCTTCTAGTACACCTGGCTAGTATTAACATTGCCACTGTCAAAGCAAGAACACTAGATCAGTGGTTCTCAAACTATGGTACGCGTACCCGAGCGCCTACAGGTGGTATGGCATATGACCCTGGAAATGTGTTGCGTGCACTGAAAAATTGGGACGGGTTTTCAGATTTTCTATTTTAATCAAATTAGTTTGTGTCGAATATGCATCCTACGTACTACGATACAGCACACACTAATACTTGAGTGGACACAAGAGCTACTATGTAATACTATGTATACCATTGTATAGGAATGCGTGCTACGACCGTAAGTGACCAATTTTATTTTTAAAAAGTTATCTCCAGGAAATAGGAAGGTAGGAAAATGTGTGTGCTTTTTTGAACAATGCCAACCTTGTAAGCACAGGAAAGCATAGAGATGCGTACTACGAACGTAAGTGACTAATTGTATTTAAAAAAGTTATCACCAGCAAATAGGGAGTTAGGAGAATGTGCATGGTTTTGTAACACTGGCAATCTTGAGAGCACAGGAAAGCGTGATAGATAACAGAAAAATATTTAAGGACTGTTCTAGGTAAATTTGAAAAAAATACACCAAGCATATCTGTGTTTTGCTCCCATGCTCATGAAAAAAAACTTCTTTTAACTTCTCAGACGGACTTCTGAAATGGAAATTTGGAAAAATGCAAGCTTGCAGATTGCTAAAGCAGGTAAACCCCACACTACTTGTGAAGAACTTTGTTTACCGTTGGCAAAAGAGCTGACACATTATGTGTGGAGAAAAGGCTGCTAAACAGCTCCACCTGCAGCCCCCTTCGAAAGACACAGTTACTCGTAGAATTATTGATATGGCGGATGATGTCAAAATACACTGATAGAGCACATTAAGATGAGCAGATACTTTTCACTGCAATTAGATGAGTCTGTAGATGCCTTTGATTTGGCCAATTTGCTCGTTTACGTTAGATACATGTTTGAGGGTATGTCCCATGAGGACTTTCTGTTCTGTAAGCCGCTACCAACAGGAACTACAGGAGAGAACATATTTCAACTTCTGAATGAATGTATCAAAGAGAATGGCATCGACTGAGAAAAACTGCGTCAGAGTTTGTACAGACGGTGCTAAAGTGATGACAGGCCGACCCAGAGGTGTACTTGCACGAATTAGAGAGGTTGCTCCAGATATGAACTGGACGCACTGCAGTATCCATCGCGAGGCTCAAGAAAATGTATGCGCATTTAAAATCTGTTAGAATCTGTTGTGAATTGTATCAAGGCTTGACCAAAGAATTCACTGCTTTGCTTGACTAAACAGGCTCACCCCTCTCACTGGAATGGTGCTTTTTTATTTTTAATTGTTGTTGTTCCTGTTGTAAAGCACTTTGAGAAGCCACCTTTAAAGGCGCTATATCAAATAAAGTTTATTATAATAGTTTATTATAATATTTATTATATTTGTATGTGAGTGTGTGAACGCACGCGCACTCATGTTGGTCAGTGAGATTTTCTGGGGTTCCTATGAGAAGATGACTTGTAGGTGGTAATTGGATGCTTTGGTTTGATCAGGGGTGGTACTTGGTCCAAAAAGTAGAACCACTGCAGTAGTCAATCAGTAGCTGTTGATCAGCTTTTCAGCCACAGTAACTGATAACATAGGGAGTAGTCTGGCGATATTTCTGAGGTGAAAAAAGATGTTTTGACAATATGCTGCACATGTGGGTCGAATGTTAAGCCAGAATCGAATATCACCCCAAGGTTTTTCAATTTAGACTGAAGCTCAAGTACAGAACCATCTTCAGATAGGGTTACAGGATTGGCTTTCCAAAGTTGATCGGGGGGTGCCGATAAGCATGACTTCAGTCTTATCACAGTTAAGATGAAGGAAATTTTGAGTCATCCAAGTTTGTATGTCAGAGATGCAATTAGATAGAATAGAGACAGCCACATCAGTGTCAGGTTTGGTATGGATGTAGATTTGAGTATCATCAGCGTAGAAATTATAGCTGAAGCCATGTGATCTTAAAAGCTGACCAAGTGGAAACATGTAAATGCTGAAAAGCAAGGGGCCCAATATTGAGCCCTGAGGAACACCAGATTTAACAAGACCAATTTCAGACCCATTAAGAGAGACAAAGTGACAGCTATTAGTGAGGTCAGACTTAACCATTTGAGAGCAATGTCAGAAACTGCTAACAGTCTCAAGACGAGAAAGTAAGATGTCATGGTCAACAGTGTCAGAAGCAGCACTGAGATCAAGAAGGATGAGTATAGAAAGAGAACCAGAATCAGAAGCTATTAGAAGATCGTTAGTGACTTTGACCAGGGCAGTTTTTGTGCTGTGAAGTTGACAGAAGCCAGATTGGAGGGGTTCGAAAAGGTTATTTGCCATGAGGTGGTTATGTAACTGAAATGTGACAGCACGTTCTAGAATTTTTGCAAGAAAGAGTAAGTTGGAGATGGAGTGAAAATTGTTTAAATTGTCCAGACCCATGTTAAGCTTTTTTGGCACGGGGGTAATGACAGCAGTTTTTAAGGATCGTTGGTGCAACGGCAGTGCTCAGGGATTAATTTATAATGTTGAGGACAATGGTACAGATAGAAGAGAAACAGGACTGAAATAAAGTGGTGGGAATGGGATCCCACCACTTTACAGATCCCACCACTTAACATCTGTAAACATAAGAAGGAAGGCAAAAAACAATTCAAATATTGTAAAAAGAATAAAAAGTAGTTTTCCTATTTCAAAATACCACTAGAGGCTTAATTTTCCTTAGAGAATAAATATTCAGTTAAATAAGTTATTACAGGCGCAGCACAGTGGTCAGCATTGCTGCCTCACAGCACTGGGGCCCTGGGTCCAATTCCTGAAGTGCCATCTGTGAGGAGTTTGTATGCTCTCCCCATGTTCGTGTGGGTTTCCTCTAGGAGTTCTGCATGCTCCCACAGCCCAAAGACATGCTGGTAAGTTAACTGGCTTCTGTAAAACTGGCCCTGTTGTGAATGTGGGCGTATTTACGTTTGTGCCCGGCGATGGACTGGCATCCCATCCGGGGTGTATTCCGCATTGCCCCACATCTGCTAGGATAGGCTTCAGCTGCATCCCTGACCATGTACTGGATAAAGCAGTTAGAAACTGGATGGATAAGTCACTGGTGAATCATACGTGTGGCTTTTTATACAACCCATCATCATGGCAGCTCCACAATGAAACCTTTCAGAAGAAAAGAGATCAGGGCAGGTGTGATGTTTGATAGGCTTCACAAGTGACATTAGTCAGAGCCTTGCCATTCTCTTACAAACAAACTCCATTTCATGTTGTCGATTTTATTATTTGCTTAGATAATATTTTAGCATCTGTTACATTTGTAAGAGCTACAGCTATTACATAGGTTCTCTACATTAAGGTGGACTAAGTGTTTCTGTTCAGTTATTTACCGATTAAATGTTATTTTAAGATAATAAGTAAGGCACCAGGAAAACAATGTAAAATGTGAAGCCACTGTGATCGTACATTGGTGTTTTAAAATATACATTTGTGTCAGTCAACAAATTAGTGATACCCAAAAAAGAAAAACGATAAACATATAAAATCTTGTGGACATCACAATTTCCCCTAAATATTATAAATATTATATAAATACTGCAATCATTCATTTTCATTTAATTTGTGTCAATTAGCTGTTCAAGCAATTTTACATTGTAGTTCATTGTAAACATCACAACATTTATTCAACAATAAAGCAGTCTTTCAGATCTGTTTAACTCAGTTTCAGGTGAGAAGTTATTTGATTCGTGAATCTCAAGTTTTGACTGAGATTCACAAATCCCCCTCTAACCTGGAACAACTGTTATAGTTGTTTAGAAAAAAAATAAGGCTTTAAATCTGAAAGTGTTAGAGATTTTTTTTTCATGTCTTCAAACAACTAGACTTACATTTCAATAAAAAATGATATTTGTTTTAAGAACACAAGCACTGGATAGAGTTACAGTTTTGGTTAGAGCTTTAATGTGCTTCTGCTACCACATAAAACAAGAACCTCTAATGTTTCCATGGGGAAATGTATTTCCCGTTATCAACTGTAGTCTTCATGTTTGCTGCCTCTGCTTTCTTTTATTCGTGTTGTAAAATTCTTATTTTAATGCACTCTCCCGTGAGCCAGCACTCAATAAAAATCTATATCAAGAAAGGCCATATTGTTCTACCTTGCCAGAATTCTGCAATCTAACCTCTCTCTTTGCTGCTGTAAGCATTAAGATTTTGCCACAGTCGCTGCCAGAAACTATATTAAAAACAAAGTGTGTGCTTGGGAAAATTTCTGCCTACAGCCAAATCAAAAGGTGAACACCTGGAAAGACAGAATTGCAGTCAGAGTAAAGAGTAAATCAATCCTGTCCTTCACCCAACTCACTAATTTATTCCTTTTAACACTACTTGAAGTGCTAAGATATAAATCCATCAAATTCCTATTGTTAATATTTACTTTATTTTCTCCAAACCTCACAAGTTAGAAGCCAACAGTAATTCAGATGTAGTTTTATGTCTGTAGTAAGACAAATATGTGGGCCTTCGCTGGTAAAGGGTTTCAGTAAGGTTACAAAGATGAAGCTGTTGGATCTCCTAAGGGGACTGAAGGACCTACCACAACAGAGAATGGAAATGGATTCCTGGAAAAAATATTTATGTTCCAGTTGGTAGATTAGGAGAGCAATTTTTAAGAAACCTTCTTGACCCAAATACCATTAAGTTGTCTAAATATATATATATAAGGGGAAGACAAATACAACATAATGCTTGATTTCAATGTACAGTACAGTGGTTAATTATTATTTTCAACACACATTTTGAATGGCTGGAGTCTGCAAAGGTTATTAAAATAGTCTCTGCTCCTTCTAAATTGTGAGTGGATCAAAATAGCTGTTGTCCGACTACATTAGGGAAGACTTCTTCAAACAAATTTAGGATTACTTCACCATAAAAGGTGTTGGATATACAGTAAATACCGCACTTAAGTCAAAAAGACAAGTATCCTCAACAGCTTGGGTATATCAACTCTAAATCTCATTGTAGAAATTAGAATTTTGTAAAAAGGTGCAATGTGCCTTACTTTGGTTTGGGGATAAAATCTTTTAGTTACATTTATACAGTACCAGAACCTAGTCTTATACAGTAGGTGTAGTCCATAAAACTAGAATTGCCTTGCACTTAAAAATGTAATCTCTGAAGTCATTACCATATTGGGTATGGGGTGATAATTGTCTACTGACTACTTTATCAAGCTTAAAAGTATCAATAATCTTATAGTTTCCCAGAATGTTAGAATGCAAAATTACCATCAATTTGCCATTAATTAGCAGTGTTTGTTAATAGATACAACTATAGAAGGAAATTGTTTAAAAATAAGCCCAACTGTCTGAACTTGTTTTTGCGATCCATGTTTGGTGCACACACTGAATGGGATAAGCACAGCTGTTAGTGTCCCTGTACATTTTTTTTTGTTCTGCACTCAGTAATTTGTAGAAGTAATTTCAATGCTGCCCAAGTATCAACAGCTTTAAATTTGATATACAACTAGAAGTACAGTATCACTATAGTATGACAGAAAATACTGATGATTAATTTGCAGTTCATGTCTGACAACTGAAAATGTATCGCTTTTACCCAGAAACTACCATACGTGCCAGCACATTATAATGATCAGTTGATATGTATAAAACATTGATAATGTATTTTAAATAATTTGAGTCTGTTAATTTTAAGGTTTCTCCGTATAAAATACTCTTTTCAGCATTTATTATGCGTACAGTACATCTTTTATTGAATGGAGTGATCAGACATTCCAGATTATTCCCAGATTGGCACAAAGCACCAATTTGTTAGAAAGCAAATATACTTTTACATTCATATTTTTGTATATGGACACCTTATGAAAATATTAATTTAATATTTTAAAACTGTCATTTCAGTGTGATACAGCCTTCCTGACTAGTTTTTTTCTATACTTAAACTAACTTTTTTTTGTAAAAAAATCATCATATGGGGTAATTCTAACTGAATTAAATGGAGTTTTAATTAATACCCATCACTATAACTAGGGCTAAAAGCAAGAACTTTGTGGACCCTAGAACACGGAGCCCAAATAACCAATATTAGCACAGAACTTTACAGGTTTGGCTTAGCATGTTGCATGTGTATTAGCATGCTTTATTAACACATTGGACCCTCCTTACTACAAATGCAGCTCACAACAAAGGCTTTTATCTTTACTGATTATAAAAGTTTCCTGGCTAAAAGGTTAAAATGTTGTATGATGTCCTCTAATCAAGATACTCCTTTCCTATACTCAAATTAACTTCTGATAAATGATGATAATAAGCATGTTATTTGCTTTTAAACTCCCATGACAACTTCGGCAGAAAAATGTTTTATCGGTGTATTATTTTTATAACAGCAGATGAACTTCCTTCCTCTTTGGAAATCTCTGCAGTGCATCTGATAATCCTTCTATTACATCACCACACCTGAATGGCACGTACGCATTTATTCTTTAGCACTTTTCATTAACATACCTCAAAAACTACCCCCCCCCCACACACACACATACTACCACCATCATATATCCTTTCAACACTTTTAAAAAGGTTCATTTAGATCCTGAATTTGATGTGAAATCCCTCTAGGGGAAGCACATGTGGGCTGTACTATGTTGTAGACCTCTAGATTTCCTTAAACTAGTTCAGGAAGGACACCTGTTCTTTAACTCCCTCCAGCAATGACCTCACTTTGCTGATGTCAATTCCATAGCATCTGGACTGCTTACTTATTCGCATAGGCTTCTGTTCCAGACTTCGAACAAAGTGCACACACAGTGCGATATGGCCTTTTAAAACCCTTTTATCTCAAAATTTGTTTTGAAGCCAGGCTTTTCCCTTGACATCTTAACTAGAAGGGCTTCTGTGGTGCAATTTTCTGTTTCTTGACATATGGTTTCACAACAATATTAATAATAATAATAATAATGATAATGTTATAAAAAGCAATAATTAACAAATTTAACTGTTTAGGCTGTCTCACAATAATGGGCATTTATATGTAATATCTTGATTTTGTATTTATTATAGAAATATTTTAGTTTTTATATAAATGCTGGATTTAAATTAGTCATAAGATTTCCTCCAAAGGCTGATTTTCATATGGAAAACCTTTTTTTTCCAGCAGTATATTTATTTTGTTTGCTGTACCAAACAATTAGATAAGACTAGTTAGATAAGTTAGTATACAGTGGTGTAAACTGTGAGCTACATAATTCATATTTCGATCTTCACTTAAAAGGGGACTCCTTGTGTGTTGCAGGAAGATTTTATGACTTTAATTCATTTCTTTATTTGGGAACAAAATTGCATTAAAAACATGATGCAATATATTTTTTCCTTCTAAACAAGCTAATTAAAAAGCCACACTTTTATGAGTACTGAATTTAACTTGACATTTAGAATTTAAAGAGGAAAAATTCCATCTATGTTTCAATTTTTTTACTCCAGTTTCCAATAAAAATAGCAGAAATACATTTTTTACAAGTTAAAACTGTAAAATTTTGCTGTGGGTTATTAAAGTCAAGAAGTTGGAATTTTTGCTGAACCCTGTTGCTATTTTTGTCTGGAGCCTAGTGCTCCTGGAGGGATCCCCTTTAGAGAAAAGGTATGAAGCAAGGTCCCAGACAAAAACCGATCCACTCAAAGACTCTCATGATGGTTCCAAGAGAGATCAGGAGAACTTCACCAAGACCAAGAATGTTAGGACCAAGTGGTATTTGCTGGCAAGTTCCCTGTCACCAGGACACATATTTTCCCTGAAATGGCTGATTGAACCTGCCATTTTGGGATCGCCACCTGCAGGGTGAAGGGTGAGGGTCAGGCACCAGTATGGTTAAAAGAGGGATGGGTTATGAAGGAATGGACTGCAGCAATGGAGACCGGCTTTTGGGACATGCATTGTCAATTCTATTGCAGGGAAGGAGGTGGGGCCGCTGGAAGAGGTGGAAATGTACCAGGTAGATGTGGTCAGTCTCAGCTTCACTGGCCATGGATACAAACTTCAGAATGGGGGTCTTTCCTACCTTGAAGTCATACCAATGGTGCAGCCGCAGGTGCCAGTGGAGACATACTCCAGCTCTTTGCTCTTTCACAAATGTTTTAGGAGTTTGCCAATCTGGTCTATCTTCACTAAGATTACATCACTAACTAAATACTTCATGTATAGTAGCTGAAGCTGTAGTTAGGATGATTGTCCTTCATTCCACGTTTAGTAGGACTGCCTAATAGAGTGGTTCATTGAGTGTCAATGTGGGATCAGGTTGCTCAAAAAACATCACTTAAGGAATTCAGACAAAAGTTACTTCCTAAAACTAAATTTAAAACACGAACTTTATGTAGACTGTATCAGCTTATTCTAGTCTTTTGACAAAGATCTATCCAGGGTTAAAAGCATTTACCGTTTACTAATAACAAATATAATAAATAGTAAATACATTTACTAATGATAAATATTAGTTTTATTAGATTATGTAAAAATGTTTAGAGAAACCACAGTATAGCCTATGTAGTTGTCTAATTCCCTTATTTTAGTTTTTTTTTTACACTTGCAATGTTCTGTATGATTAATTGTCACAGCAAATTGGAAATATATTTGAAAGAGTTTAAGTGCAATGATTGCACTGATTTCTTTATGAAATTTCAGCTGTGATCTGTACACATGTAGGCACTTAAACATTCAGAAATGGCTGAAGAGCAATTTAAAAATAATGCTGAGATAATTTTGCAATCTTTTAATAGATATTTTGACAAACAATGGACTTTCTTTGGCCCCTGTGTTTTCCAGAGATATTAAAAGTGTTCAGTTAATGTAATACCACCTGTACTGCGTTACAGATAAAGTATAAACCAAAAGCATATGCACAGATTCAGTGAGAAGCCCTTCTGAAATGTTACAGGTTAAGACAATGGATAAGACTCCTCAGCAGGTCTCCTGCTGCTATGCAATACGTTTTCTTTCTGTTTTTGACATTTTATGGGCTTTACTTTTGTTCCTTTGGAGAGTTTAGTCATACGTTATATATAGAGATTTATGACAATATATGGGACAGTGTTTTTATATATGTTCTATCAGGAATAAGCAATAAATGGATACAGATGACTTTGGAATGTGAAGCCTTTTATGTTTTAATCTTGTGCTAAAGATAAGCCTATTATTAAGGTCTTAAAGTGCAATATATAAGTGTGGTATACAAATTGTTAAATTAAACAATGGCCTTGTGACCTCCATTCTATTTTTTTAAATAGGCAAGCTGATACTTCAGTAGGTATATACCTGATCATGTTTTTTGCTGTTAGAGTGTATAATATATACTTAACAAAGACACAGTCAGATACAAAAGTTATTGAACTCTTGCATAAGCTTTTCAAAATATGCACTATCCTGTGTATTAACTTGGGTCAAATTTATTTAATAGAATCAATTTCTGTATATAGGATTATCAAACAAAAAAATATAATTTGCACATTATACATTTTAATCATGCACACAAATAATGTATATAATTACAGCTGAATTATCTATTAAAAGTGAATAAATTAGTTGGGCAATTGACATATATTGAAAGGTGTCCACGCAGAAAAGCTGTAATAAGAAAAAATATTTACAATAATTAATAATTAATGCAACATAGCTGAAGGAATAACTTTTGAAAAGGATTAACATGACACACAGATAGATGTTTTTAGCCCCTGTGTTTTATTCTGAAAATGTCTAACTGGAATTTTGTTACATACTGTAGTTAGGTTTCGTAGTGGTGGCCACATGGGCCATGTTGGGAAAAAAATATTTCTGATTATAAGTCACACCTCACTGAATAACTATGAAAGAGATGCTGGTGTTTAAACAGCTGTCACTCATGACTTGCTGGGCAAATTCCAATATAACCTGGTGATGCTCCATCATAAAATGAGCTGCAATAAAATGTTTACCAGCAGTCTTGAAGGTACTTGTCAAAATGTTACTTGTCACAGCACCTTTTTATTGAATATTAAAAAAGTGCTTTGTACAGTATATCACAACTTATGGCTTTTTTAATTAGTGAACACTAGCTCAATAGATTAAGAGCATTTTAATATGATGGATGTATTTGCTATGTTCCTGTAGCTGGGGATATACATATTGTATAGCCATGCCAGGGTGATAAGTGTCTTGGAAGCAAATGTGTTTGGTTAAGAAATACTTGTGAAGTGGGGTGTCATGTATAACTATATATATTCAAATGTACACCTTATCTATACCCTGCAGCCCCTGACAACAAACATTGATGACACCAGTAGGGGATACCTAAAGTTCTGTGCTCTACCTCTTGCAAGTACTAGCAGAAGTAGACCACTACACCTTTTATTCACTGTGCTTCAGTGATGAAGACGATAACATCTGTGCTCCAAGCACATTTCTAGTTGAAGGGAGAAATATGGTGCCTTGGTTAAAAGGCAAATCCTTTAATTATTTAACTAAGTGTGCTGTGGGCTCCATACTCAGGGATATTCCACTCTGCAATATGCTTAATCTGTGGTCTCTCTGACTGGGAGACTTTTCGAAACTTAAAGGATGAAGAACAAAGTTTTTAAATTGATAGGCAAGGTCAAAATTCGTATAGTATTTGTAAAGGTTTTGTGCATAAATGCAACCTTTCAAACTCAAAATTCAAGATTTCTTAAGTTAAAGACTGTCTAAAAATATATTATACTATAACCAGATAAACGCAATCACAGCTGTGATTCACTGGCATATAACTTCAGATTTTGGGTGTACATCAGTGATTCGGATAACTCTTTGTGGCAACCTGGGCCGTTGAAGATTAGCCCCACCTAATGCACAGCATGCTTTGTGTGAACTGTACACACATTCAGTAAAGTGCTAGCACAAAAAATATGGATGCACAACATGTCAAACAAAATTAGCAACTAACAAACTTTAATTCTGTCTTGTCCAGAGGAAATGCAGCCCTACAACACCTCAATACCTCAAGCGACAATTCTGGAATATTGTATCAACAAATTAAAAGGTAATAAACTATAAGCTTCCATATTGTAGCTTTTTGAGCTACTTGTTGAGTACGCTCTCATTTCTTTGTGTTGTTCTAGTACTAAAATGCCCCTTATTTCTATTTGGAGTAACTAGAACTGTAAATTTGCATCTACGTGTGGAATATTTGGTTTGTTAAAAGTCAAGTATGATCCACAGGACTTTTTCAACAATAAAATAGCAATTTATACAAACAGTCCTACACATGTGAAAAATATTAGGATAAAACATAAGCATTAACATTTTTGCTTCTTTTTTGTTAAAATTGAGTGATTTGTCAGTAAAAGCCAAATTGATACTTTTTTTTTAATGTTTCAGCAATGCATGCTTAGAGAGACCTTAAGACTGGAATAACATCTAATAAAGCTATGTATTTACATTTATATTGCACACATTCTTATACAGTATTTCTTACAAGAACAGTCCTTACAATTCAATTTTTAAAACAGATATTTAATTGATCATTTATTCTCATACTCTAAAATAGTCACCCCTTTTGTCAATGGCAATGTGACTGGAGCAATACTCATATTCTCTTGCTCAATAATTCTAAAATAATTTGATCATTGTAAAACACAGTGCAGTGGCTAAAGAGTCCAAAAAAACAAAGTAGAGCCCTAATGACCTGTTTAATGAGACTGAAAACTAATTTTAGTCTGATAATTCTAATGGTTTCCAGTAATTCTACAAGCAAACTGATAATTACGTGGTAATGTCTCATTTCAGCAAAACAGACAAAAGGCTTACTGATCTCCATCATTGAAGACAAAAATAGTCAAATGTTCAACCATGTGAAAATACCAAACATATAGAATTCAGAGACAAATTACACTCAGCATTTCATCTTATGCAAATGATTCTGGTGCATAAGAGATTCTGGCAGGCTACAAAAGGCACCAGATCAATGTCATGACTAAGGAAGAAAAGTAATGAGTTTTCAAAACAAGACCACCTACTGTGTCCAGTTTTCTGTGTTGTAATGTGAAACAAACTCACACACAAATGACTTGCGGGTATATATATTCCGTATTCCGTTTATCTTCCAGGCTGCTCTTCTGCTGTTCATTGTGAAATCCAGATGTTTCTAGTTTCAGTCCTGGTACTGTACAACATATAGAATGTCAGGAGAACTAGGGAATGAATTCCAGTCCAAAATCTCTTCCATAGTGTTCTCCAATAATGTTTTTACTGTTTCAGATACTACATAATATTTTTTTACGCCACATTAGAATAGAGTGGCAACAATTGGTGGATTCATTATTGATGGTCTAAATGAAAACACCTTGTAAGGTTGCTTGATAATGTATAAACCAGATCTTAGCAAAACTGAATTGAATTGAAAATTACTATTACTTTCACCCAATTATAAGAAATATCCAGAGACATCACGTTAAGACATTATATTTTACAGCATTTATCAACCTTATACTACAAGCAGATGTTTGATTGGAGTAAGTTTCATTTATCTTCCCTTATATATGTAAATTGTAATTTCAGAAAGTAAAAACAGTGAAAAGGCCACTCATTCATGATTTATCTCAATAATGCATTTAGACAGCCAGAAATCATGGAAGTTGCATATATTGGGATCTAATGATTCTTATAGGAGTAGACTATCACTGTAGTTACAATGAAAATAACAAAGGTCCTTTGATAGCCAGGTCACACACTACATGAATCCATGTGCTAGTTTTCTACATAGTCGCGTACAGTATGTCTAACACCTAACACAAATACCTGAGCAGCAGTGTTGGACCAGAAAGGCCAATTATGATGACCTGGATTGTTTAAATTCACACACCCATATTCTTTATATGATGTAAAAACACAAAAATGGTTTATAACATTATAAAAAATTATTTTTCACATTGTTTAGGCAATCCAGATTAAAACACAAAAAGCATGATGATTTTGTTAATGAAAAAATTGATATTTTGAAATTTACCCCAAAAATGTACTGAGTAAATGAGTTCTGCTTTACATTGCTTTATTAATCCTGCTCTGTTTCAAAGCTCACTGCGGTCCTTTTAAACACAACATGTGTTTTTTATTTAGGAATATTCACATTGTATTGGATTTATGCACAATTTAGATGGACGTGCTTGAAATGTTGTAATATTAAAAAGCATTCTTTTAATCATGCTATATCAGTCCAATAAACAATGCATTCACAATCAAAATCTTGGCTTGGGGAGACACTCACTCAGCCACCGCATCTTTTAGTGTTCATGTACTGTAACACTCCAAAGGCAATCAATATGATGAATTACAAAATAAAGTAATTGACAGAAGATCTTCTTTGAAAGCAAGTTAATTTGCCGATTTGTATTATGAATTGGATGGCATTTAATATAAAACTCGGATATTCTTAAGAATAATTTAAGAAAAGTGCAAATGATAAAACAGTGACTGGAACATCAACTTACAGTAGAATAATGGCACCAGAACAAACAATGTACACTAGGACAGACAAACAATGGGCTCTTTTCAACAAAACAAACTGAATTCAATTGCCCTCCTGAGATGAATAAAGTATTTTGAACTGAAATCATTTCTTGAAACTGACAACCATAATGTCCACATGCCAGTCTTATGTCCCCTTTGGTCAAAAGCTGAAATGTATTCAGAATAGGGATAAATGTTCACACTGCATTGAGAAATGTGAGCTGCGCAATAAAGAAGTGCATGGAACAGTAAGGGTATGTGCTTCTCAGAATTGCATAATGTTACTGATGATAAGATCATCTTACCTCTCCTGACACTTGGCTATCCTTTGAATGTTTTTTTTATGTTGGTGACTTTATACTGGATTGATGAGTTCTGCTTTCGGATTCAAAAATGTGGATAAAAGAACAAAAATAAATCTCTTCCTTGGAGAAACCTACAGTATATATACAGTATATAAGTGCAGTTAACAAAAATATATATTTGCAGGTACAAATTAAGAAAGGCCACCTATGAACAGGACGTTTGATGTTTATCATATATCAATGATAATGTTTATCCTGCTGTATATTTTCTAGGCCACTCATTCTCAGTCCTAGCCTTGAAGGACCCCTGTGTCTACTGTTTTTTTGTTCCAACTATCTCTTAATCACCACTGCTTATTTCTTCCCCATTCATGCTTTCTTTTCTGAACTGAGGCCTCTAATTCAACATACCCTAGTACACTAGTTCTTGACCATGGTCCCATTGAGCTCATAATGACAGGTTAATTTATTTCAAATTTCTGTTTCAAGTCCTTTATTATTTTCTTTCATTTCTTATTATGTGAAGAGACTTGTAATCCATATGAACCCCGTGCTAATTAGTTTCAAGACTGCCATGATTCAGGTGTGCTAGCTGAAATATAATCAGTCAGACCAAAAGCAGAAGGAAAAACACTGACTCAAAATCGGAGTTACAGTTTGTGATAAAATATAATTCCCACTTATGTATGTTCACCATCAACTGATGACTATAAAGAGCAATTTAATCAGAAATAATGGAGCAAATTGTTAATGACCAAGTTAATAAAATTCTTTGCACAGAAAATGTTGTAAATAATGAAATTTAACTTCAACTAGGGTAGTTCTGAAACAGAAAAAAGTTAAATCAACAAGTAGATCAGTTACAAGCATCGGTTAGCACAGGTAAATAAGGGCAGGCAAAATAAGTATACTTGAGAACTAGGATTGAGAACCACACTGTTCTAGACTATGTCTGAAAGCAATTACCAAATATAAAGTGTTTATAGTGAAAGGCTTAGAGCTGAAATCGAGAAATATTCAAATTATAGTAGTATATAGTTGTAAGACCGTGTTAAAATATTGTGTCCAGTTTTGTAGGCAATTTACTGGACTTAAAAGAATATCCTTCACTAACTAAAAGAACTGAACTTTTGAAATCTTCATCTTAACAAGTCTTAAAGCATTTTAAGTCTTAAAAGTGTACCCTTTTAATATAAATATAAATGAATGAAAAGTGTACCAATGACCAAATTATGCTTGTGAACCCAATACCCTAACATCTTCCAGGAAATGATTGGATGAGACCCATGTCAGATATTAAGTCTTAAATCTCTTTACCACCAACTTCCTCCATCTTTGTCTCTCGACTGTTATAGTCTCCAGTTCCTTTCCTTCTACTTCAGCCCTTTCTAAATCACTGGAGATTGTCCCCTGCTTTGCTGTTCTGGATTTTGCTTTTTGGTTCCTGCATTTTCTGGCTTCCATCTGATGGCCCTATTTGACAAATAGTCTTTATCCATTCAGTTAACTAGCTAAAAGCTACTAAAAGAGCTAGATGGAGTGAATGGCCTTGGTTTTTAACTTGTTTTATTTGTGTCCATTTATGCATTTGTACATCCATCTAAGACACAATTTATGGAAACCCAGATTATGACATGCACTGCACCATTGAGACACTTGTATAGTGGCAATTATATCATCTGACGAAAAACATAGGCTCTCAAACAGCAGTCTGTGGGTTTCTGGCCAAATTGCACACATTTGCCCATTTTTTCCAAAATGGATCACAATATTTTTACATATTTTTAAGCAATACAAAATGTGCACCATGTTGCAAAGTCATGATGTTTTAAGAATCACCGAGTACAAATAACACAAAAATGATGCTATCTTGCAATCTTCACAACACAGCTACTGGCACAAAAAGAGAAGTCAGGTTAACAGATTGCCCACACTTGCTGCTTCAGTATATCATGACAGAATGGTATTACTTCTACTGTTTGCATTGTTACAGTAAAACAAAGAGGAAAGGTTAGAGGTGTAACTGAAAGCATTCATTTGGTAAATGTTTTAATAGCTATGCAAATGAGGGACAGATTTAACAAGTCAATGCACAAGAAAGTTGCTCTGTTTTTAGTCTAATTTAAAATGTCTTTCCTTTTTCTGAGTACTTAAGTTTTTGTGTACATTTTACGTATTGCCTATTTCCCGCTGATTTCATGGTCAATTTGTTATAGTTTTAGAATGCTAATCTATTAATAATCAATTGGTTTAATGTATTAAAACATTTCCAGTGTAATTAAATAGTTTGAAATTGCTTGCATTGAAGGTTTTCGGTATTTTTTAACATCCGCAGTTTTTTTTTCTTCCTGCACATTTTTATTCAGTCGTTTTTATCAAGAAATACTACCACAAACACGCAGTACAATGCTTACCTTATCAATCAATAGTTTATCACTCCAACAATTGCAGTTTAGGAAACGCTGTTTATCAGCTTTTCTTTTTTTCTCCCATCCCGCACTTAGATGAACACAGATGCAGCGATGGTTTAGTTCCTGAAACTTTCTAGTTTCCCTGGAAACCGAGGAGGAGCGTGAACTCTCACCTCTGACTGCATCAAACAGAAATCAACATGGAGAACTAGGAAGTCACCACTGGTTTGTGCGGATCACATTGCACAATGACCTGAAATGATTTATACTGAGGATGCCAAACAACAAGACGTAATAATTGCGTACAGCTGTGTTACGATAACCGGACAATATGTTTAGATCTGTGGAAAAATGATTTGGAGGTAACAGGACCGGGGTTGTTTTATTTTTTGTCGGTGCAAAATCTGGATGGCAAGTGTATTAATTATACATGTCTTACTAAAAGATGAATGTGATTTATTTTATGTGTGATTTCGCTGTCAGAGTGTAAGGATGTCGTTTAAACATTTACTCCAAGCATTTGTTTTTATCTACATTTAATTATAGATTTATTCTTCGTTTTAAATGTCATCCCAAACCAGAATATACTTAGAAAAGCACGGATTTCTGAGATAATCTTGTGATTGGGCCAGATGTGAAATATACTGTCGACTGCTGGAGAAACAGTTTTCCAACTTTTCTTTTTTATGTTAGGAGTATAGCCTAGATCTGTTACGTGAGAGTGCTTAATAAGAAATGACACTGTACACACTGGCATTTTGAAAGTTAGAGCCTAGTTATATCTCATTCACGTTCCAATGGCTTCGTACAGCTGTTGAGTATGGATTATATAATCTTTTATCGATATGCATTGTAACGAACCATTTATAATGTTTTAATTTTGTTTTTTACCTTTTTGTGCCATCATTATCAAGCAGTTGACTCTTAAATAAAATTAAATAGATTTTTTTTTAAAAAAATTGAACAATGTCACTCGCAGAACAGTCCCAAAAGTGGTTTCCAACCCATGTACAAGCCACTGTACTACTAGCCAAAGACTTAATACCCAAAGGTAAAAATGGCTCCAATGATGCTTACACCATCATCCAGCTGGGCAAAGAGAAGTACTCTACATCTGTGGCTGAGAAGACTCTTAATCCAGTATGGAAAGAAGAAGCTTCCTTTGAGCTCCCTGGTTTGCTTCTTGAAGGCAACCCAGAAATCTATGAGCTGCACCTCATAGTAATGCATAGGTCCCTTGTGGGGATGGATAAATTCTTGGGACAGAAGGCCATCAACCTCAATGAAATCTTTGATAACAAGGAACGAAGAAAAACTGAGTAAGTGCTGCCACTACTTTGTACACAAGCATTTGTTTTGTTTTTTTCTCCGAAATGAAATACAGGTGCACAACTTAATTGAGGACAACCAGATTTCCAGAGAATGGTACTGTATGTATGGTAGGTGACAAGAATAAATTAAAATGTTGTCTTTGAAACCCATCCAACCATCCAGCCAAGTTCTTTAAGATTTGAGACAGACAGGAGGCTTATGGAAATACAGTTTCATGAAAAATCAAATAAGTACAGTACAAGTTAATGAAAATAAATTTTCATTCATCGAATTGTCTATGTATTGGTATTTGATTTTCATTTATTTCACTGTGTGAGTGTATAAGCAGATTGTAAGTGTGTTTTATATTGATCCAGGAGATGTGTTTGCAGTTGTCAAAAGCACAATTATTAATTCTCAAGCTTCTCTTTCAGGCCTAAATTCCATTAGTAGTTCATTCTGTACTTTTGAGTCAAAAGCCAGGTGAATCTTTATTTGGTTTATTAGTCTTTACTCTTAACATTTTATTTCTGAATTTAGTGCCATAGTTGTATGGACTGCCTTAATATGCGCAGCAGTTTTAGCCCCACAATGTGTGTGTACTCAGTGTTTGTACTATAGCTAAGTGAAGTGAAGGTTATTCTTCTTCCTGTGTGGGGGAGGAGGGCTTTCACCTTGCTTGCAGGAGAACTGTCTGTTGGGACCTCTCATTCCAGGAACTGCAGACTCGCCTGCTTCAGATCACCCAATTAGAATTTTGAGTGGTGATCTAAGAAAGCATGACCCGATTTCATATCAGCTACTCCCCTGCTTGAATTTACTGTGAGAAATAATTTCATTTGACCTCCACTTCAGCAGTGCTCATTTTCAAGTAACCTTGTTACGTCTCATGCAGTGTGATCCCCTGATTCAGAATCTCTGCTTACTATTTCTTACTGTAATGCATTCTGTTTCGTATTGTCCATTGCTGTTTACTGTAAGTAAACTTTTGCTTTAACAAAACTTTTTTTTATCCCCTTAAGATTATTTGAAGGAGAAGAGTGCTCTCTCTGATATAGGCATAAACTGGTATTGCATTAGTATTCCACAATAACATCTCTTTGCAACTTCAGTTGTGAATCCTCTATCAGTTGTGAAGACAAATGTAACTAACTGTATTCAAGAATGCAAACAGATTTATAAGATCCACTGGTACAATGTTAATTTCACACCAGCAAACAACCTCTCTACAAACTAAAAAATAAAATTTTGCCCTTAGATTTTTGTGTAAGCAACTAAACTATTATTTAAGGTCAACACACTATTAAACAGCTCCCTTAGAAGAATCATGTAACAGACCTCCACTGATGTTCACTAATACATTTCCATCTGCTGGTGGTTTTACTAACCACTTTATAATGATCACATTGTGTGCAATCACAAGACTGAGTTTATCCAATTTTCATTCAGTATTAATATTCTGAGAATAAATATGATGGTGCCTCTAGTATTCACTTTTTTAAACTAAAGCTTTATTTACCATGGGTTTAACTCCATAAAATAGAAAGTTGATTCTCGGATTAAATGGCTGATGTGTGGTGGGCGTTCTGGCGCACTATGGCTGCCGTCACATCATCCAGGTGGATGCTGCACATTGGTGGTGGTGGAGGGGAGTCCCCATTACCTGTAAAGCGCTTTGAGTGGAGTGTCCAGAAAAGCCCTATATAAGTATAAGCAATTATTATTATTAATTATTATAGTTTAGGGTTCCTTTGGAACAGTTGAACAGTTCAATTTCCACTGAATGGTTCCAATTCAGCCCTCGAGGATCAGCGCTTCTTTAACTGAATACTGTATTTGTTAAATTGATCAACCACTTAGAACTGTTGCTATTTTTTTAAAAAAGCTCAGTGTGACCTATGTAATACAAACTGGTTTGGAGCTTTCCTGGACCAGGGACTTGAGATTATTAATCTAAACTAACAAAGCCTTGCAGATAAGAGAAGTATTTGAAACGTGTATGAGGAAAGACATGCAAATTTAGAAGGAACTATTAATCCAATTTGTACAGTCTCCACTTTTTTATAGTGTGTCACCACGAAAGCAGCAACACCAGCAATTGTGTCTATGCCTCATTTCTAAACTTGCTGAGTCTTCCTGAAAGGCTAACAGTTTCCTCATTGTGTAGTCAGGATTTAAATTGCTTTAATGTCATGATCAATAGATGGTTTAAATTATCCTTATTCTGTAGGCATCACAGTAACATTCCATACTGTGGGAGTTTATATTTTTAAAACTTGCTTCTTTGCAGCACAAATCAATAATTCTATAATAATAATTCCTTACACTTATATAGCGCTTTTCGGGACACTCCACCAGAGCTTAACAGGTAATGGGGACTCCCCTCCACCACCACCAAAGTGTGGCCCCTCCTGGAGGATGCAATGGCAGCCATAGTGCGCCAGTACACTCACCACACATCAGCTTTCAGTGGGGAGGAGATCAGAGTGATGAAGCCAATTCATAGATGGGGATTATTAGGAGGCCATGATTGGTAAAGTCCAATGGGAAATTTGGCCAGGACACTGGGGTTACAGCCCTATTCTTTTCGAGAAATGACCACAGAGAGTCAGGACCTCGAAGGATGGCGCCTACGGGTCACTATTCTGGGGCATTAGGACCCACACAGACCATAGGGTGAGCAACCCCTACTGGTCCCACTAACACCTCTTCCAGCAGCAACCTAAGCTTTCCCAGGAGGTCTCCCATTCAGGTACTGGCCAGCCTCACACTGGTGGATCTGACCAAACCTTCATTGTAATAAATTCATTATTTTTTAAATTAAACAAACAGAACCACATGTATATTTGACTAAATCCACCAAAATGAATGATGAGATTAACTGTAAAAAGGAGTTTTGAAAAGTAGCTGTGGTTATACAGTACACCTAAAATAATAGAAGACATATTTCTAAATTCATACCATTTAAATTCAGCAGCTTCCTGTATTGTTCTAGTTGGACCAGTTTTCCCACTTATAGGCTACACCCAGATGAAAAGCTGTTAGCCAAGTCCTTGAAAAAGCAGTGTTTTATTCACCTTAACTAGATCTACAGCATCTTCAAATAGATTCATATTTTGAAAAAAAATGGCACTACAAGGTCCAGGTCTTTGTCTTTGTATGTAAAGTACAAAGGTTCTGATTTGTTTATTAATGGAGAATCTGTCACAGCTTTGTCAGTAGGCTCTATTGCCATTGATTTTCAAGGGTTATATTTAGAAGAAAGATGTGCCGGCAGAAATGCACAGTATGAGGAAGCTTTCATGCCATGAGTGTATTTGTTCATGCCTTTGGTCATTACTTTTGTCCCCGAAGTGCCTTAGGAGCTTAATTTAAACTGTATTGTAAATTGTTAAGGCATAATAATGGTTTGTTCAGAAGAAGCAGTTTGCCTGTTGATACTTTAAATTGTGCTATGTTGCAGATCTTGATCACAATGAGCACTGCACTATCTTCACCTCTCAACCTGTACTGTGTGCTTTTGTTTGTTGTGGTTTTGAGTATTGAAACGAATGAGCAAAGTTCATTTTAAAAGGGAAATTAAGTTATTTCATAGCATGGGCGCTAAAGTAAGACACAAGAGAACAGTCTGGTATGAATGGCTGCTTCTCCATCTAGATGTTCAAGAGCCGCAGCTCTTTGGTCAAATGAAAGAGTTTTGCCTATTGATATCAAAAAATGAAAGAAGAAATCATTTTGTAGAATACAGTTGTACTGTATTGTGTACTTTTTTTCTGACTGGCTAATGGATGTCTGTAGTGTTCTGCTTAAAGGGAGGCAGTCTGATTTGAACTGTGATTGCTGGTATGCTTTACTTCATATCCAAAAAGCCAACATTATCTTCCAAGTGAATAAACCTAAGTTTCATATGCATAATTCGTAGGTGTACCTATGTGTACTTCATGCAAATACAACAGTGATCAAATCTGTGGAGAGCTTTTTTAGCAAGTATCAGTGATAATTTACTGTGTGGCTTAAACTTTAGCTCAGGTCTCTCCTATAACTGTATATAAACAGTGTATTAGCATATTATTAGTGCTGTTATAAACATAATTATTTTAACCTTTTAATAACCTTTGTATTTTAATTTTCTGTATTTTAAATACATTTAGGAGAACTCTTACAGAGGATTCATAGAGGAGAGCATAAAATATGGAACACCTAGTTTAGAAGTAAAACTGTAAAGTTGACACATCATTCAAGAGCAATAATGTTCTTTTCCTATACTGATACTTTTTCTTTAGAAAATGACATCATTATAATTTCTACAATTCTACTATGGTTAACATGTACAGACCTGGCAAAAGAGCAATGCTATTGTACCTTTGTGAATGTAGAGAATGCTTAAAAACAAACCACGCCTAATGCTGCAATTAAATGGTCTTAAGAGTGGTGATGCACAGTTGAAAGTGCTTTAAAATCATTGAGGGACAACCTTTTTTTCAGTGTAATATGGATCACAAATCCAATTTAGTATACTACTGTATTTCCAACGAAAATTCTGATGAAACATAAATGAAGCTGATGAACCTAGCTAAGAGAGTACAGAGTAGACAGTAGATAGTAGAGGAACAAGTAATAGGTTTATTCCATGCTGAAAAAAAGGAGAGAGAAAACGCAACATTTCGGTCGTGGAGCCTTCTTCAGGTGTGCTAGGTGTCCTTCTTCAGGTGTGCACACCTGAAGAAGGCTCCACGGTCAAAACGTTGTGTTTTCTCTCTCCTTTTTTTCTTGTTCTATTACTATTACTTGTTCCTTTGCTCTATAACCTATTACTTGTTCCTTTGCAGCCTACGCATGGTGACGCAGCTACACACCTGAACTAGTAGATAGTAGATATCTATCATTGGCTTGTATTGTGCTACCGTTGGACTAATTGGACTAGTTGTTTGCTTTCAAACAGCTAAAAGAACAATGTGTAGGAAATAGTAGGACTGATACTGTGGAAATTAATTGTTATTACAGATCAGAAAAGGTGTCTTAGGAGCACTACAACCTGAGCTGAGCTTCTTTTAGTTTCTACATTTCATACAAGTAGAATTGGAATCTACAGTAATACAAGTTTATAGTTGTGATGGCAACCACCACACAAACACTTTCTGTGCAAAGAATATTTCACCTATTTGGTCGTGTTCTCGACAACATTGTGATGTCTTTTTAGTTTTATGATTAATGAGTTGGGAACACAGATAATTATGAGAATTATTCAAAGTGGAAAGTGTTATTATTTAAAAGAACGTTTGAATACACTATAGTGTTAAAACTCACATGTACTCTATTTTATAAGCACAC
Organism: Lepisosteus platostomus; assembly: GCF_059453375.1. NCBI lineage: Eukaryota > Metazoa > Chordata > Actinopteri > Semionotiformes > Lepisosteidae > Lepisosteus > Lepisosteus platostomus. The sequence goes on along the minus strand of NC_142616.1, from coordinate 32,924,342 downwards.
CCCCCCTTCAGTACAGTACAGCTCTCATAAATAATCTATTGGGTGTCCTCGTATTCTTATAACTACAGAGGTGTTAAGTTTCCCAGATGTTTAGTATCGGCTCTTGAGTAATGTAGCTGGTAATGTAGACGTTACATGGTTTGAGAGATTTTAGATTAAATTTAGATTTTAGCTTGTGTGCATTCCTAAAGGATATTGTACGTAACTAGGTTTTTAGTAAGATTCTTCTTCATTTTAAAGTAGTAATTAAAGAGTACTGATCCCTGTTCTGAACAGGAGAGTACAGCGGGTGCGTCCTCTGTCCATACAGAACCTCCAGAATTTAGTTAAGGAAAGGAGATGGCATCTGTTTTGTTTTCAGGGGGACAGAGTGTAGATATGAATAGTCAGCTGCTCTCTGGGTGGATTAAACAGTACAAAATCAGTGCTTTTCTTTTGCTGTTGTTTGCATTAGTGCAATGAAAGGTAAGGGCCTGACAGCATTGGGCAGGTCGCCACCGAGTTTCATGGGAGCTTTCCTTGAGAGCTCTGCCCACTCTCCTGCATGACACTCCACTGTGCATGTCAGCTAAGTGCCATTGCTTTCATTCGACAAGCTGTGCAGGTTCGGAGGCATAGCTCTGATATCTGGACTGATGTCTGTGGGGGGTTAAAGCTTGTGTCTTGCCCTCCAAGACTGAGGAATTAGAAGACTAAGGCCCTTACCTATCAGAATCCAGATGTTTGCCTGAAGTTGGTGTTAGACTTCAGGAGGGCTCTTTTGTGCATAAAGATAGATTCATTATAGCTACGTCTGCGAAGACAAACGCAACCAGTATTTCACATAGGCACTGGGGAAATTCAGTACAGAAACTGGAAAGCCGTGGTATTTTTCTAGGTCATGCTTGCCATTAGGGAGAAAAAATGTTTTTGTATAAAATGAGCTTGCCTCTGCAGTTCCAGTGGGAGAATTTTTCTAAAGGACATGAAATGGAAAGGAAAATTGGACTAATGTTTAAATATTAGAAAAAAGGTGTTTGTTAAAGCAGATATTTGTTCCTGAGTTTGCCTGAAGTCTCCACTGAGAAAGTATGCAGTAGCGGTTCTGTTTCTAAGGAAGTTTCTGCCAGCAAATTTCAGCCAAAGTGCAAAGTTTCTTCATCTTTGAAGCGAACAACACTAAAACTATCTTATTTGTAATATATTTATAATGTACATTTTTTTAATTGAAAAAATAATCACCATTTATTGTTATTGTATACCCACCGAATTTGGAATCACCAGTGGCTTTTGCATCTCAGTTCACAATGACAACCACCGTACCCACTCAAGAAGAGTGTAGAGGTACAGACAAGCTCCTCTGACCCACCTGCCCATGAAACCATTGTCATGTGACATGTTGTGAGCTCAGCAGCGACATATTGAAGGTTCAGCTCTGATTTGGAGGAGAGGCGTATCCCCTCACTGACATCAAGGCAAATCTGCAAGCTCTCAGGAAGTCGAAACGGTTTCGTTGGAAAAAAAGAAGCCCTAGCTGACTAATCAAAACCCTACCCCCTGAGACACTGTGCCAGTTATGCATGATAGAGGCTCAAACTCGCGTTGCCTGGCTCATGGAGCTCAACCTGACCAAGCTGTAAACATTTAATAAGAAAACTCATATTTCTTCCGTAGTTCAAATACACACATCTCTATGAGAAAGAAGTGTGTGTGTATGTGTGTGTGTGTGGCAGAGAGCAGTCTTACATGTTCATGTGAGAACAAAGTCAATGACTCAGAGAAATGATGTAGGGACATTCCAACAATGTACGTTTTTTTATTAAACCAAATGACATCCTTTCAGTCAAAAATATCTGTCTTGGTTCTGCTTTCACCCCCAAGTCAGGTTTAATTTAAGTAAAGTAGTGAAAAGTCAATAAAAAGAGAAATGGGGGTCAATAGGAAAACATAGGAATAGGAAGAAACAGAAATTGGGAAAATTTGAGAGAGAACTGGAAGCAGAGCTCACAAGCTCACCTTTTATTAGTTAGCGACTGTATTTGTTTTAACATTCACTCCTAAAAGTTCACATGGCACATTTATTTATCAAGCCTACTCTGAAAGCATTTGCACGCATGCATTCTGCATTATGCAGTACCTTTTTGTTATACATGACTGTGCCAGGTCTCCATTGTGATATTTGTCATTGGAGCACAAGTGATTAAAACCTCCGGTAATAATTCCAGAGGCATATTTGTTACTGAATGATTTGTATTCACTAAGCATTATAACATCTTTGCTTTGCATATCATAATGCATAGACATCAGCTAATTGTATTTTCCAGTTGGTCTTTTTTATTCTGATTTTAGGAAAAGCTTTCTGTGCAAAGTATGTGTATGGCTAATAACAATGTTATTTATTCCTAGTACTGCTTATAAGGTTTATTTATAATTGCTGTTCTTTTGGATCTTGTTTAGTCTTAGAAGAATGTGTAGCATTTATAAATGCTTACAGTAAGGCTTAGTATACCACAATTTTCCACAACTGGGGTGGCAAATTTGAGTAAGTAAAATATGTTTTAGGTGTTGGAAGCTATAACTTTTGAAAAAAGTGGTCCTAGTGCTGTTAAATCTGGGTGCAACTGTTATTACCATGTTAACACTCTGTAACATTTTTACAGAGTCTGTACTGCACAAAGTGCCTGCTGATCTGTCTTAACCTTTTCTGTGTTAACACACCCAGAAATAGATGATAAAACTGGTTAGACCACAGCAGAGCACCAGCAGGGGTAGAAATAATGTCTTGCTGTGAGGTACAAATGTTCCACTGTTGCCTCTGTTATTCAGTTATTATGTGCTGCACTGTGGGATGTGTTTAAGGCACTTCTTGCTGTAAGACTTACTCTACCTGTCATTTACTGTAGGGAGCTTAATATGAAGTACAGTGTATGGTTTACTGTTTCGGACCTGCTTTCCTCCTGAGTAGGACAATAATAACTTTATGTAAGCTGGGCCTTACACATTGAAGACTGGCAGAACTTACTGAGGATGACAGTGTTTGTGAGTCAGACGTGTGTTGTGAAGTGACTATGAGTGGCACCTAAATTAACACAATGGAAGCGCTTTTTTCTGACAGACTACATTGGTATTTTCTGTTACCCTTTGGTGGTTTACTTAAAGTTTAATTCAAATTTTCTAAATAAAAAGTGCTACTTAGAAAAGGTGTCCTCGTCTGTTCTTATCTGAAGATTTTCTAAATAAAAAGTGCTACTTAGTAAAGGTGTCCTCGTCTGTTCTTATCTGAAGATACAGTATATAATGTTTACGACCAGATGAAAGTAAACAACTGAGCAAAAAAGGGCGTCTTCCGCAATATGAGCAAAAACAGGTTTCGTCACTCGAGAAAGAAAGCTAAACATGTCATTGAAGCTGATGTTAAAGAAAAATGGAACATTTTTGTTTTAAAGTTTTGCAAAAGATTGACTGTTTGACTTATTTTTCTTCCTACCAATGTGGAACTCACACAAAAGGGCTTCTGAGACTTCACTTCCTTCTAGTTTGTTGTTGCAGTAAACATAAGGAGTGTCATATGAACTCTTCATCCGCACTGGAGTGCACTGTTCTGGGCATTACCACTGCACAAGCCTTTTCCAAGTCTTTATGTGGATACAAAAAAAAAGACTTCAAGAATATGGATCCAGAACCCTGAGATTCGCCGAGTCTGCTGCGGTACACCATCAAAGATTTTCTATGAGCGTGGTCTCCGTAATGTTGAATTTCTAAGACAAGCTGGTTATATTTGCAGTTTCATTCTGCAGTAGCTTTTAAAATATAGGTCTTTGTAATTATTTTCACAACATATTACTTGAACTGTTATAACAGTCCTGGGCCCTGGGTTCAATTCTGGACCTGGGGTGTTATCCTGTTGCCTCTGGGTGCTCCGGTTGGATCCTACAGCCCAAAAACATACACGCACTCTAATTAGCGTATGGGGGAAATTGGCCCAGTGCGCTTGTCTGTGTCTACGTGTCTGCCCTGTGATGAACGTGCACCTTGTCTTGCGCCTGTTGCTCGCTGGGATAGGCTCCGGCTCCCCCACAACCCTGAATCTGAAGAAGCGATTAGAAAGTGGATGTATGGATATGACCGTACTATGGTAATACAAACACACAAAACCCTTTTTTCCTCATTTACAGTAAAAACAAGACTTATCAATTCTATATTTTGTAGGCCTTAAAAATAGTGCTAGTACAGATTCTACAGTTTTTATGATGAATTGCTTCTAAACATCTTTTAAGTATTTTTTTTAATTTAGAGAACAATACATTGAATGAATTATAAGGTGGTTTATAAAGGTCTGTTGTAATACACTGCACCTGAGTTGCTAGAAGAAAGTATATTGCATCAAGAAATATATCTGCAGGTTGTTCAGTCTGAATAAAGACAGGGGTTCTTAGAGATCTGTTGTTGAAATGCAGATAAAAGCACATCAACTCTTGAGCATGTTACTGCTTCTAATTCTCTCATTTATTTCTACCTTTTAAATACATAGCCTCTTCTTTTTTTTCCCCACAGGGTATTTATTACAATAAAGTTAATGGTCAAGAAAAAATCCTAAATTGATACCAAATTCGCTCTCAAGTCTAACTTGGAGATTGGAGCACAGAATGTAAACGTGTGTAACATAATACAAAACTGGAGAAAAGATGCAGCTTTATACAAGGAGTTATAAATATATATAATAAAATTGTTTTGATGTTGAATACAGTAAGTCAGGTGATCTGGGTAACAGTTTGTTGGCTCTTCAGCTGTACTATGGCAATTTTGCATTCAGTTATTGTTGCATAATTTTTCTCAATTTCATTTCAAGAAATAACTGTGAAATGGTTTCAATGTAACATGTTCTGATTGTTACATTTAGTTTTTGTACAACCTAAATTCTTTAAAAAAGAAAGGGAAACCTTCAGTTCCTATGTCACTCTACTCCTTTCCCTGGTGAGATATTGCCTTATGTTTTATTTATATAATGTTAGCAAACAAGGACAATGCTGGCGTCTGTGGTGACACACCAATTTCAGGTCACAGCACTCTGTGGGCAAGTTCATTTGAAACCCTTTCCCTGCCTGAGTACGCATATTATAGAAGGGATATACATAATTCCCTAGTAACTGGTTTGGCGGGGGTCACACAAAGAATCTCAGATTATATGCCCCCATCCAGACCCCATGTAATAGGCAGCCATTTTTTAAGGCTTGTGTTTCTTAAGATGTCCTATATGCTCTTCATGGCATAGTATACCTGTTGTTGGCATTTTCAGTTGTCCTGAATATAAATATACCATATTTATAAAAAAAAGGTTTGTAGGAATTCAATTTATATTTAATTCATATAGTTTATAAAGATGTTGTCTTAGTATTTTATGGTTTGAGACAATCCCTATATTACAGTAATTTGCTCTACATTACATAACAAAGGTATACTAGTTTTGTTGTTACATTTTATCTATACTTGATGTGAAGATGATTCACTATACAATACTTTACAAATTATATACTTTATACTTAGGTAATACTTAATTGCCTAATCCTCTGACAGTTTGTTTTTATCTTGGGTTGTGTTTTATTCTATTACTAATGTATCTCTCTTGCTTTTTTTCTTCTAGAGCTTTCCCCCTTCCATGCCAGTGTTGTAGAATTTCTTTATAGACCCTTATTTCAAGCCCACTGTTGCCCATTTTGTTTGGGTATATCCCATAGTGACAGTTTAGAAAGTGTTTGCCATACAAAGGTCGGAGAAAGCTTAATCCTTCTTCAGCACACCGTATTCACTGCCTTGTTCTTTCAGATTAACATTTCCAGTGTGCTTGGTGCAGGCAGGAGCACTGTGAAAACCACCGATATGGTCCTGCTCTAAAGTTTGGTTCTGAAGTCTTTGCATTTGTTTCATTCAGAAAGCATGATGCCGGTATCATTTGTCCTGACATGAATAACATCAGCTGAGTGTTCACATGCCTGAACTAGGAGCCTGTCTCTTTCTTGGATGATGTCAGGCACCCTGGAGCCATGCAGGAGATGCCATATTACTGCTCACTGAGGGTATTTGATATGTTGGTGAGGATAGTCCCCAACAGCTACCACGTCTCTTTGTCCTGTGTATAGTCATAGATTAGCGAGTATGAAATGGTCAATTCCTGTAATAAATATTGTTTATTAAACTATATTTCTGTATCAGCTCATATTAAACTGTACTGAATGCTGACTTCTTCCAAATAAATAAAGAATCCATGTGAATATGACTGAGATTAGATGGGAGGTGCCAATACTAACGTTTGAATGTACTTGGACTGTTGCATGGACTAAAGTATTTACATACTCTACTTAACCTTATCAAATGTTCCCTTTTTGGATAACCATTCTGGTTGATTTTAATCTTGAAAGTACGTGAGAGATTTCAGAATTTTGAGCCCTCAACATATATGTATAATGATTACAGTATATGAGATAATTGTCAACTTGTTCTTGTGCTTATTTTTAACAGAAAAATAAAGTGTAGCCTTTGCAATGGTATCCGTGAATTGTAGCAGTGACAAAGGCCTAAGACCTTACACTCTTTCCTAACACTTACATGTTACAAGAAACATAACAGAAATATTCAGCACAGAACAATTGTACAAGTCTGAAATATTTTTACCCATCTAATGCAGGACCTGCCTTTAATTTACCATAAAATGGGTAAAGAAGGTTCCTTGCTTTTCCTGGCACAGGGCATTTTCCATTTATTTTTCTAACCATCTCTTGTGATATAGTGATATTTTCCCATATGGGTGGTTTAAATTCAGCTCGATTCTTGCCAAAACAGGAATTTTATCTGCTGCTTTTTACAGATCATCTTAAGTGAATATGTTAAGCCAGCTCTAAACTTTTTCAGAAGTGCCTTTAGTTTTTTATTGCTTCAACACCATTTGTTTTTGACAGTTTTTTTATGAGCTTCTCTACTTAAACACCAGGATGCGTACTGTGTTCCCATAGCCCCTTGTCAAAGTGTCTCTTTGGAGATAGTTTGGGTCCTGAACAGCAGGAGATGTTGTCAACACCTTTGTAAGTGCTGTTTAGAAATCTAACAGAGCCTTGGAGATGAGAATGGCCCTATCATGAGCTATGCACATGATCTACTGTTGTATGCTGTATTGAGCAGTAAATCAGCTTTATCCGGTGATATGTCTTTAGGGGGAAAGAAACAGTGAAAAGTGGAAAACAATATATTATCTTGGATTCTTGAGTGTAATTTTCTGAGCTACGGCCAAGCTTGAATATAAAGTCTTTCTATAGGAGTTGTACAGCAGTAGATGTTACTTGCTGGGGAAAATGAGTTCAGGCCCTTCCAAAATTTACTGTAAGCTGGATTGAACAGCTTCTTTTTAAGGTTAAAGCTACATCTGTCACTGAAATTAACTTTCTCAAAGTTCCAAAGTTCTCTTCATGCTGTTTAATTTCTTAATACCTAGTATATTACCTTCTCAGTAGGTATAGGGGATATCTTTTACATTTTGTGTTTTTTTTTTCTCTTTGATTTCTGGTTGTTGATTCAGAAGATTTTGGTTGATTATTACGTTTATTTACATACTGTATAATCCAACCCAATGATGAAGGGGTCTAAACTGATGCCAAGCCATTGAGGTTCAGCAATTAATGGCTTCGTAGGAATCTTTAGTTGACATTGTGTGACACAGTGAGATCAGTTAAATTATGCTGAGAAAAAAATGTCAATCAAGTATAATGAGCCGGAAGTGAAAGCCCAGTTTCATCATGGTTCAAACACATTTCTGAGAGCTTTCCTGTGTACTCAATCTCCCTGTTTATTGCAAAACAACCACCAATAATCATCCTGGGTTATCTTCAGGATTGACTGTCAGTCAGGATAAATAATGAGTTTACTTTTTTAACTCTTAATTTGTCAAATTCAAAGTCTCCCTAAAGAATTGTTGTTTCTTTCTTTTTGTTTAGTTCAAAGATGGTTCTTATCATTAGGAAGGTATGCACTTAAAGACATTAATTAGTCCTAAATGCACTGGAAAAAAATACATTTTAGTATGAAATCCATATGAACGTAAAAAGGAAGTTTAAATGTCCTGTCGTTTTCTGTTTATTTTTGTTTCCTGGCCTATCATATGCATTGTGACTCATCTTTAAAGGAAACCACTCACATGTACAAAATCTTGTTTTTGTAAATCAGTACAGTGATTACAGTAATACTCAAAATACTGTACCAGGAAAACAGTACTTCCTTGTTGATTGAGTGCCTGAATGCATGCCCAGGGTACAGTATCTTGTTCCAGTCCTGGACAAGAAGGGCCTAGAGACTTAAATTGGCAAAGGTTCTGTGGAAATGGATGACTTTTCAGTCAGCATTCGGATTTGTTCTGAAAGTGTTCAGTTTTTGCCTTGTCAGGTTACTGAGAAAAGCACTGGACCTATTCCGATACTATAAGCACCTTCAAGCTTCATGAATGTGTGAATAGTGTTGACATTGACATGACAGACACATTTAATGTTATGTAGAACTTTGGGGAAAATGCAAACTATTGTTGGATTTATAACCTAAGTGAGAAAACTCTGTTTCCATCCTCTGATAACAGAAAGGGGTGTCCATTAATAGTACATCTTTCTACCCTAAACTATCTTACTTTCTTCACCTCATACATAGGAGAGGGTAACTCTACTCTGACCAGAGTGTGGGTGGTCCCCAGCATTGCCTTTCACCTGGTAATGGTCATACAGTTTTGTAACAGTGGTGTAGTGGAAATGTACCTCACCTGTCTTTCAGCCTCACGTCTCATCTATCTGACACTCAGCATTCCTACCACATAGCACTTTCTCATTACTTTGTTGTGGTTCTTGGCAGCATATGATTGTCTTCCAAACCAACAAAATCACAACGTTACGGCAGTCTGGCTTGGCAAATCTTAAATCCTCAAAAGCAAGCAAGAAATCCAACAATATGACAACTGTAAAGGTCTGCACAGGGCTTATGGTGGAACATTCTATTAATATGTAGAACCTGAATGTGAAATAAATTGCCTCATAGTCCACAGTTATTATTTAGAGCACAAGTGCATGATGTTACAGTAAATCACATATTTCACACAGTTATGTTGCAAGTAAATGAAACATTTGAGTGGTGTATGTTTAAAGCTAGACAAGGTTAGTTCTACACTGAGAAGTAGAAAGAGACTTCAAAATTGTCAGATTTTGAGTTTTCAGGTGGGTCACAGTAAATGGTTGTGTTGTGTTCAGCGTGTAAATAACCTCTACTTGTTCTTTTGCAGCATTCAGGCTAACACAGCTCCCCACTGGAACCTTTTCAGTATATGAAATGTTCCATTCAAGGCAGATATCACTACCCCTCACATAAAAGGAGTTTGAAGCAATGGTTCACAACCATGGTTTGTCTTTTAGCTTTTCTTCCAGCTGATTTCTTAATCACAGGCTAATTTATTTTAGTATTCTGTCTGGGGCCTATTTTTTTAATTTGCATTCATGTTTTGAAAGATCAAATGGGATTTGTAGTTGGTGTCAATGCTGTACAATTTTCTGATTTTCAGAAGTGACTTTATTCAAATGTGACCTCTGCAGAAGGATAAAAAGCTCACTGTGGTAGTATTTGAGACAGGACAAGGTTGTGATAAATTAATCACTTAACCTTGAAGCTGGGAATTTTTGAAAGTCAGAAATAAGTGCAGAAACGTTAACTAAAAATGTTAACAAGCAAGAAGGTCAATTAAATCCATCGATCAGCAGTGGTGATTTAGAGCTCTGCTAGAACAAAAGGCAGCAGACTCACTGGTTCCGATGTAAGAGATCTTTTGGAAGTGACACAGAAGTGGACAGGGCAGTTTTCCCGATGTGATGAGTGTTAAGCAGTAAGACTGGATCTTTAGTCCCATCTCCAATTGTTATTAACTTCATGCTGTATAATAGCGTTAAGCCTATCAAAACAATTTTAACTGACCAGATTGTTTCATGGTCATTGGTATAAATATTACAGTGTCCTGTTTTTAAATGTAATGCAATCCATTTCACTAACATATGAGATGGAATGCCATGCAGTGTTAGTGCTTTTAGTATAAAATGAATCAACCTTATTTTTTTAAATCAAACCTGTGAAAAGGGTTTAGAACAAAAGCAGCTACCCTTTACTTGGGCAAAGACCAAAGGAAGGATCAGTCAAAACCAGATTTAAGGCAGCAGTGAATGTCTTATAAGAATATTATATAAATTGGCCTACTCTCTTAATGATTGTACGTCACATTTCTTAACATACATCATTTCAGTATTTTCTGTCTTGTGTTTCAGGGAAATGGCATTTAGGTTTCACCTCTCTCAGTATCTTTGGGATACAGTACATCTGAAGGTCAAAATGATTAAAATAGTACTTAACAGTAAAATGGAAAGGGCCTGACAACTGGAAAATATACTTCATGTAGATAAGACGAAAAGGGGGCACTAGCTTAGAAGTACCTTACAGGTGACTCACAGATCTGTACTCTCTTGTACCTCTACTGTAAGGACTTACATAGTCCCACTTCCTATCAACATAAAAACCAACATTTGAAAAGATGTTTTCTTTCAGTGTTTTCTTTTTTATTCACAATTCCTGTTTTCTGACAGGTCATTTCTTAACTTCGGGTGCCATTCCTTGAATTTGTAAATATTTTAAAAATGCTTAGCCTTGCCAACACATTGGAAGTAACATCAGAAAGCAATTTGGCAGGTTAAGGAGAAATACGGAGCCATTCAGCATTACCGTATAACATATATTTTTTTCTAATTTAAGCAGTCCTTCTTCCTTGAATTCAGAGATAAACAAGACTTTTAAACTTAAATAGCAAATGTAGTATTTTATCATTTGTAGTTGTTTAGAATTGTTTTGGAGCTAGTCATCTGCTCTCTCAGTAATATTTATTAAAGGGCTTTATACAGCAACATCTGTTTTTTGGCAGCTTTTTTATGGATGGCATAATGTACAGGAGGCTTTATCGCGAAAAATGGGAGTTAAAATGACACCATGTTGAAAGGAACTCTATTTCTGTAGATGGATATATCAATTTTAGCTGTGCAGGAATTTCTTCAGAAGAAGGAGATTAGGAAACTGAGTGACCACCTGACCTCATCCCAATAGAAAACACGTGGCAAGAGTTGAAAGCGAAGGTTAAAGTCAAGCAACAACCAATGAGAGAGGATAAATGGAAGAGTATTCCCACCTCATGATGGAAGTAAAAGTATACTGAGTGGTATACAAGGTTAAAGGGAAAACTGGCTAATGAAGTTTTGAATTCGAGCTTGTTGTTCCCTATTTCTCATGCTTATATTTATTGATAAGTACTGCTTTTGTACTAAATTCTCAATGTGTTTATTTTTTTTCCTTAGCTGTGCTTTGCAAATGTAATTGACCCTCTGCATGATTCACAAATGAACTTGCGTGATTGTAGCCCTAAACTGGATTTCATGAGCCCTACATTTGCAGTACTGTACTGTATGTAAAACATGCTTATTTGGCTATTCATTTCTTTCTTTGACGTACTTTCCTCACTTTTGTATTTTCAGCTGGTATAGTTTGGAGTCCAGGCCTGGAAAGAAGAGAAAAGATCGGGGGCAGATCCAGGTCAGCATCCAGTTCATGAGGAACAACATGACAGCCAGTATGTTCGATCTCTCCATGAAAGATAAGCCCCGCTCGCCTTTCTCTAAGCTCAAAGACAAGGTGAAGGGCAGGAAGCATGATGGGATGCTCTCCGACACCTCCTCTGCCATCCTTCCACGATCCCCCCACTGTGACACCGACTCCCAGCTCTCCGAAAGGGATCGCCACCTCAAAACCAAACCTAAACGTACACTGCTCCTGGGACCACAGAAGCTTTCCGCAGCCCATTCCATGTCTGATCTCATCGGCTCCCATTTCCGCCCTAAGCTGGATTCCATGAATTCAATCGAGGAGAGTGGTGAGTGCCCGAAACAGTTTAGCTTTTACTTCTTACAAGTTTTGCTTACTCCTTCCAACGTTTTTCTTTCACCTTGGTTATTGCTGTATTTGTGTAGAATTTGCTGCTTTCACTGTTTCGGTGTCTAACTTGACAACTATGTTTTTATATAGTATATTTATGTTTAGTGGATCATGTCAGTTACATCAAACCTATCAAAGATGTTTAAAGCACTTCAAATATGTCTGTCTTACTCTCTGGTAGATATAGTTACAACATTGCACGTGTCTTCGCTCATCAAATGAAGATAAACCCAGCATTAAAACATTGCAAACAACAAAAATAAAGAAGTTGAGGTTTTTATGAATTAATAGTGTTCTATATAAATAAGAATCCAAAAATTAGAGCAATGATCCAATTACAGAAACTGGTCCACTGGAGTGCAGCACTACAGTTTGTTGGTTTATTGGTGAAGTGAATCTTATTGCTTCATGGGTCTCCCTGCCATTAAGGGTGTGCCAAATGTCAATAGGCTTTTGACCTGGTACCAATATAAGGAAAGAATTAATTACCTGCTAGGGTCTGTTTCTTTTAACCGCTAATATGCACTGATATTATTGCTTCCTGAATGTTGTGATACATAAACATGCATAAATAGTGAGATGTGCACATAAGCTGCATTGAGCAGTTTGTGATCTCTCTACTGATTAACACATAAAAAAAAATGTGTTCTAGAATATTTTAAATTTTATGGAAATAACTGGATAGCTGATTTGCAGACTCACTATACAGATTCCATAAGAAAACAACAATATTGATAAAGACACCTCACACCTGAAGAAGGCTCCACGGCTGAAACATTGTTTTCTTTCTTCTCTTTTCAGCATGGAATAAACCTATCACTTGTTCCTTTGCAGCCTATGCATGCTGACGCAGCTACCCACCTGAACTATATTGATAAAGATTTCAACACAACATATCTAATACACTACCTCAAGCTATATCAACCTATTAAATACAGGAACTGTAAAGAGAAGAAAGTGGCAGAACTAGAGGACCCCCACTAAAGCATCTACCATTGCTTCAAACACCAGGAGTAAGATTTTTAGGAAGCCAGGGCAAAATAAATTATAAACCATTTAATGGAATTCATATCTCAGTATAATCAGTTGTTTTCAGTTTTAGAAGACCCTGGATTCGTTGTCTTCTTGAGTGTCTGGAGCCTCTTTATACTCTACCCAGCAGGAGGTTTATGTCTGGCCACCCCTTTTATTACTTTATTTTACTGCTGCTAAAAAAATCACAATGCTGTTTTATTATTATGAATACTACTTTTAGTACACAACAAACCACAACAGTTTCTTTTCTGCCTTCTGTCTTGAACTACCCTGCTTGTTGCTGCATTTGATTTCCGTTTCAAAGCTGAAGCTCAGTTATGTGGCAGATTTGTTAGGTTGAATTTTGCACACGAAGTTACAAATGTTTGTGCTGATTCTGTTGTGGTGAAGTTAATGACATTGACATGTTTATCATTTAGTTGATAACTTCTTAAGCATTAATTAGGACGTGAAGGTGTGTTTCTATTTCACCTTTTCTGTAAGCACAATCGCAAAACGCTTTATAAAATGGATGACTATTCTTTTTATTACTTCCATGCATCCATCCATTTTCCACTTGCTTTGTCCAGTACTGGGTCACAGGGTAGCTGGAGCCTATCCTGGCAAGCAGTGGGCGCAAGGCAGGGTACACCCTATACTGGACCATCACAGTACATCACAGGGCAGACAGACATGAAGACACACACACACACTCATACATGGGCCAGTTTTTCCAGAAGCCTTTTAACCTACCAGTATGTCATTTGAAAGTGGGAGGAACCCCCATTAAAACACAGGGGGAACGTACAAACCCTTTGCAGATGGCTCGCAAGGAACTGAACCCAGGGCCTAGCCCTGCAAGACAGCAATGCACCACCGTTTATATTAGTTTTCTGAACTAAATCCACCTCTTGTACTAGCAAAGGTTAAGGTTGTGGAAATCAATATCTCTTCCTGAAGCACACAGAGGGACTAACAGCGCAGTAGGGCTCCTGCTCTGGCTGGGACACCGGTCTACTGCTGGGCCACGGAGAAAGGGACTACTTTGGATAACTGAGATAACGTAACAAGTAATATTTTTTCCTACAAATGCAAAAAGGAAATATCGCCCATACATTTTGATAATTGTGTAGTGGAATGTAATGGTATTAGTATTGGTACCAGCTGATATGAGAAAAAAATAGGCTAATAATATTGGCCATAGAAAATCCTAATTCCCCCTTACTGTCATTTAAGGATGCTCATTATTGACTTACCAGATTGATAGTATAGGTCTGTGTGATGTTAACTAAGATGGATTTAATTGACTCGCCCTTCACAGGCAGTGGTGGCTCACCTCATCGGAGGTCTCAGAGTGAGGTGCCCTCCAACCTGCCAAGTCAAAGTGAGAGCGAGGGTGGCCAGAGCGACCCCTTTGCAGACATCTCTGACTCGTTGCCTCAGAAATACGCCACCCTCCCACGGAACCGAAACCCCTTCGAGAGTGAACAGCTTACGTACTGGGACAAGCCAGAGAAAAAGGAGAAGAAGGAGAAAGTTAGCCTCCTGGAGAGAGTTACGGGGAAGAAAGATGGCAAAAAGATGAGCAATGGAGCTAGGTCTGGCAGCTCTACTGACCTGCGCTCTCCGAATCCTTTCAGTGACGATCTGCACAGTGATACCAACCCCTTCACCTTCAACTATAAGATTAGCAACACAGCTTCAAAGATAAGGTATGTGTACTATTGTCTGAAAAAGGCATTATTGCTCCCATTTCCATTTTTTTGGAGTGACACAGTGTGAATGCTGCTATTACTATACTGTGAAGACACAGCAAATTAATTTGGTAAGTTGTATCCTGCATTTCTTAGAGAGTTAAATAACAAAGTAGAGCAGCTGATAAATGAGATCAAAACATTCTTGTAGATAACCTGTACAGGTTACTGAATATCTTGCATGTAAAAAGGGAAAGGATTTTTTATAATAACTATATTAATCAAAAGATGTCCCTGAATATGCCAACTTTTAGATTTTACTCTGGCATATTTAATTGTGTTTTTATACAAAGAAATATGCACTGTATTTACCAAAAACTACAGTAACAGAGAAAGAGTATAATGTGACCTGCCAGTCAGTGTGTTATCTTATGTGGAGGACAGAATTAAGAAATCCGGAAATCTTTAGAAGTGTAGGGCAGAGGTGGAAAGACCCTAATTTAGACTTCCCCTCCGCATGCTTATGAACCACATCATGCACTGTAAATCAGATGGCCTCTCCTCTTTGGAAAGGTCACTGAAGCCCTTATTTCAACAATGGCACCATGTGAAAATTTCTCAATTTACAGTACTTGACAGGCGCTACCGGAGAGCCCTGTTTATCTGAATGAAGGTGCCATTAGCAGCACTTTGGAGAGACTGGGCATATTAACAAGGCCCTCTGAGGAAGACGTAAGGTAATTAACAAGATCCACAGAGATACAGGCCAGTCAATTAATGAGTTCTTCTCAATGTCATCAGACATGGAGATAGATGTTGGAGATGATTTGGAAACCACATAGGTTAATGCTGAGGTTGACTAAAAAGCAAGGTAGCAAATGTGCTGTTGAATACCATTTGTGGAAAAGCTTGATACTAGACTGAAGCCTTACATTTTTTTGTGTTCTGTGAGAAACTAAGACTTGTATGTAACAACACTCTGATATTAGAAACATACAAGTATACAGTATTAGTTATGGCAATGTACTGTACTGTAGGTTTCCTTCCGTTTTTCCCTCCTGTAACAATTATTGATTGTGAAAGACCTGCCATTGGCTTGTCGGCCTGTTCTGACTGTATTTCATATAAAGAACCCTACCTTCAGAGATTACATGGACTGACTTTAGAACTAATCTTTTCATGCATAAATTATAAATAATGCCAAAATCAAAACTGAATCGGAATAAGGAAAATGTGCTCCATGGTTACTCTTGTATTTGGTACATTTTAAAGGAATTAACTTAGCTCTTGTACTGTATAGCTACAAGAAACTTCCAAGTTATAGAAAAACCATAAAATGGAATTATTACTGAATTCAATTATTGAGAAGAAATTTGGCTGCTTTACTGGTTTTTCTGAAGATCGTCTTTTTACTGTTTTATTGGAATATTAGTTTGAGCTAGAGAACTCGGCGTGTCCGTGTATGACAAATCTTTCTTGCTCAGATAAGAATGGCAGATACTACCCTTTCTCTTCACACATGTTTGTATTTCATAATGTCATGGCATTCCATTAATAAGCAAGTGACTGGCTTTTAATCAGGGCTGTTTTTCTGATTAAAGTTCTCGATTGAAAATCAGTGTTTCTAACACTTGCTAACTATAATGGTTACAGGACACACGGTGAAACAACTTTCCTTGCCACTGATTGCACGATTCTGTCATTTGGACTAACTTACTGGGAGCTGCAAACAGTTTTGTAAACATACAATTTACTATGGGTATTCATATTTGATTCCAAAGGATAAAGAATATTGTAAAACATCTTCAAAATAAATGTATACGTCCTGATCTTAAAGCAAGCATGTGTACATTCATACTAGCTGTTAATCACTTCTTTAAGTAGTATGGTACCCAGGATGTTATGAGATGGGATCTTTTTCCCTGCCCCCGAGCTATGAGCTACCTGCCCTCATATTCTCATGAGCACGGAAAGCTCTGTGTCACACAAGTGTATCCAATAGCTTGTCTGACATGGGAATGGCACTTTTTCCATTGAAAAGACATTACAAATTGTCGCCACACTTCCTTGAGTGGAAACGTTCTCGGTTTTCTCCAGAGCTAATTTGATCCAGTCCACTTAACTCATTTTTTCCCCTCTGCGGGAGATCAAATAGAATAAAAGAAAAGAAAAGGCTTGACCCATGAATGAGGCAGTCCGTCACATCTTTGACACATCAATGCAAACATTAAGAGGTGAACTGAGAGGGAGGTCTCCTGTCTTCAGAGTTCACACAATGCATGATGAAAGAGGTCTCTCATTGAACTGCCTTCTACAGGGAGTAGGCCACTGCCTCTCAGATCATTGTTACAGCCTGGGATAATGAGAATTTGCCAGGACCTGCTTCATGGACCACCTTCTCTTTTAGCTTCTGCAGCTGTGACCTTCCTTGTAACCCGAACTCCCTCTTGTTTCGTTTGAGCTTGCTCATGAGCTGGCTTGAGTTTGGCTATTCCTATACGGTGCATGTCTTTTCACCTGTGGAGAGGAAGGATTTTGAGTGTTCATGATATATGCATGTGAAACTGTAGAAAAAGCTAAAGAAAGAGCACTCTGGGAAACACAGTTTAAATGATTTCTTGCCAAGAACAGGCTGACCTAGAATCTGGATCAGGTTTTTTCTTTGCATGTAAGAATGAAAGGGCCTATTTTATAATAGTAAAACCAGAGAGCACTGATATATGAGGGTTTATGTGCAACGGTAGAAAATCACCACAGTTAAATGAAGTAAAATTAAGCATTGCTAATAGAAATAGTGATGATAATATCTCGCTTTCTACAGTGGGTTATTGTTATTAAGAGAAAGAAGTTCCAAACTTATGTTCCCTCTCAGGCAGTAGGAATGGAATGAAATTGAAATGAATTGAATTCATGTTAATGAGTCTGAATTAGTGCACCAAGATCAATAGAGGGAGGAGTACAGAAAAACTGTGCCCCAGATCATTTTGGTATTAGATTTCTTTGGTTTCTTCCTATTAAGGGAAACTTGGATTGGCATATCCACCTATGTGGGACTGAGAGACATCACAGCAGATAGAAGAAGCTGTGAAACTGTCTAAGTTCAGCATTATTTTAGCATTATGTATTATGAAAGTTGTTGTAACTTTCGATTTTCATAAGCATCTCTTTTCCCTTAATCATGCAATGCCACATACTGTATAGCAATAGATGCAGCACAATTAGAGCTGCTGAGGATGATCACCAATAAAAGTGAATGCGTAAAATTATCTTACAAATTCCCAAACAAGTTTTGTTTGTAAATTCTGTGTAATTTATTTTCTTTATTTTTTATGCAGCTCCAATTTAAAGAAGCCTATGAGCAGTGAAGACATCAGTCCAAACAAACACATGTCACCGAACAAGAAAGGAAATCAAGCCAAGAAAAAAGTAAGAAAGTACATGTAATTTAATGGGTGCAAATGAACTGATTTATTAAGATAATACTAATTATTTTGGAATTGCTCTGTCCTGCAGTTACATCAATTGTTTGCCACTAAATAACCCTGAGGATATAAACTATGTAATGTATCACACAAAAAGGACATTACACTTTTCTTTACTTTTGTTTTTACTTTAAACTCATCAAACTTTCTATTTTTCCATAAGATGTTTTGTTTAGTAGTTAATTTAATGCCTCAGCTCTAGAATACTGTGCTGTTAAGGGTGAGAGTTGTTGAAATGTAACATATACAGCCCAAAATCACAGTGTGCATTCTACAGTAACAGTGGAAAAACTATATAAAAATGACCTTTTTGGCATGCTGCTCCTACTTTCTGGTGACATGAAACAAGTCTAACCATTTACTGTAAATAGAACATAAAAACAGTTTAATAGCCAATGTTACTGTTAAATTCTAATTATGCCTTACAATGATTAGCATAAAAGTAAAACAGAAAACCATTTGTCTACCAGCTGGGAGTACCCCATCGCCAGCTCTCCTCTGTTTGTTTGTTTTGCCACTATTTTATCTCCTTTTCACAATTTACTTGAGGCTTATATGGAAAATGACTGGTAAGCTCTAGGCTTCAGGGCCCATCCTACTTTCCAAGCCTAGACTTCAGAAGAGCCACTTTGGAACCCTATAAATTGCATATAATGTACAGTAACTGGTTATCTTTTCTTTTCTAAATCAAGCCTTCTTATTGGACAATAGTAAATGTCAAGGTATCAGGCTAAGATATCGGGTACCAGAGTTATAGATGAACAGGTTTTTGGCCTTGCATGTCATCATCTGACAGTTCTGTGTGCTTAACGTTCATTATACATCCTGCACAAGGTTTTATATTTTTGCCATTTTTAAGGTGAGATTTAAAATAGTTCCTATTGCTGCAGTCTTTTTCCAAAAAATTGTTTTGCTTCAGTTTTTACAATAAATGAAGGGTTTCCTAGCATGGATCATTTAAAACGGAACTGAGAAATTAGTTCTCAGACCTGTTATTAATTCTTGGTAACAAAGTAAATAAATTGACAGTATAGAAAAAAAATGACAAATATCGAATTCAGCACAAAAGCGTGAACTTTGTGAAAGTCTTTAAGTCACCATGTTGTCGCAAACCCGAGAGTGAGAGTTCGCACAAATTTCTGCTCACTAGTCACTGTAATGACTAATGTAATGCGACGTTCGAGCGAATAAGTGCAGGTTGTGCAGATGGCATTTTGAAAAATGTTCCAATATGATCTTCATGCAGAGTTAGTAAGTAGTAAGTAGTATTTGTTAGCAAAAGGTGAGGGCAGTATTTCTATTGGACTAAAAGAGATGTTTTTATGTCTGCTTGTTTACAATGTAATGAGGCTGCTTCACCAGAAGTTTTGTTGCCTCGTTCTGAATTGCAGAATATGGCGCTGCACTAATCTGGAAATGTAGTCTATTTTGTGATGTAAATTGGAGGTACACGTTACTGTGTACATTTGACTTTTGTTGTAATTTGAAATGCCAACTTTTTCCAACCCCAGGATATAAAAAATAGTATTGTAGTTTCCTTTTAAAGTGCTCACACTAACTTCTTGCATCAATTCAGTATCAGTTCTTTGATAATATCCATACTGTCGAGAACATTTTTGAGTCTTTTCTTGGCACAAACATTTCTAAAAATAGAATCAGTACATGACCTTTCATTCCTGACAGAATTTGGCTTTGCACTTTACACTGAACAGAAAGAATGTGAAAATCCCAGACCTTCTTTTGTATCAGGTAATTATCCTCTTGTTTGTAAGTGTGGAAAAATTCTGATAATTTGCAATTAAAACCAATACACCTTTTAAAACCTACAGTAACAGTAACCTACAGCTGTGCGAAATAAGCAGCTGCACCTATTTTAAGAAGCTGAGGATTTGGAAAACTGATCGTCAGAGACAATTAATTTATGTTTCAAGATATAAGGATTTAGAATGCTTCTTAAAAAATGCAGTTGACAAAGGATACATCCAGAGAAAAACATCAGACAAATCCTATGCTGGATGCACTTGGATCTGATCAAAACAACTTTCCCAGGCCTCATGTTTCCAGCAGAAAACGGAGCATAAAATCAGAGAATTTTCATTGCCCTCTTTTGTAGGAAGCAATGAAAATCTTCCACGACTAATTAAAGCTGTCTAGAATGATGTTGTGAGATGCCTTTTACAGCCACAAACAAGAGCTTCAGATGCCAGATAAAGTACATTATTATGTTTTTTAATCACTTAAGCAAAACAGCTGTTTAAAACACTGCTCACTTTTAATTGGATACTTTCTTTGGCTTGTTAAACATCAGAAATTGATTGCTGGATCCCCTAGCTGAATCATCTTTGACATTCTGCTATAAGTGCGCCATTATCTAATTAACAGTTGAAAACAATGGCCATTGTCTTTGATCTGCTCATAATTACAGACTGTGTAAAGTTATTATTGTACTCCTCCAGGTCATGGGATTTATTATCCCGTACTTCTTCATAATTGGAGCTCGTTGGTGAAATGTGACGTGTAAATTGCCTTATTTAAGAATTTAAAAGTGGAAAAGAGAAAGAAAAAAAAATTGCTTTTGTGCTTCAATGCGTCTGTAACACTAAGTATCTTTAATGGCAATTATTGTTATGCTAAAGGTGTTAGTTTTTTAAACTTCAAAATAATTGCTATTTACGCCATTAGTATTTTTTTCTAAGGGAAAAAATCCCCTGACAGAGTGTAAATGATGCAGATGATATAGACAATTTTACTTGTATCTTCTCATTATTAGCCCCTGAAGTGACTTTTAGTCTGGATAAAGGTCATAATCTCCAGGTCTTCTGAGGGCCTCCTGTGAGTCAGTGCCAACATCTGTTACAGTGTGCAAAGCAATGGCCAGCTGAAAAGGCAGCCTGAGTGCTTAAAGGCCTAATTAAGCACTGGAGGGAGGATGGCAGGAGATGTGAAAGTAGCTGGTCTAATATTCCCAGAGCAAAGTTCCTCATTAGAGCAATAATGAGACAACTGGAGAATGCCAAGTGTTCACCTTATCTCTTCTTCTCCCTCTCCTTTTTCTTTCTTTTCCATAGATCCTTTTTATAAGACACCAGTCAATATTGCATGTTTTACTGTATGGTGAATATTTAGTTCAACTTTTGCAAATACGTTGGGAACCTCTTTGTCAATTTATTTAATATGACTTTGTTATTTTGTCCTCACCTATATCATATGCATTACAGTTTTCATTCAGGTGACTGTTTGGTCAGTAGCTCTTATGCAACTCAGAATGTTATATGTGACAACTGTTTTTTTTTCATTTGTGGCAAAGAATATACAAAATATGTTTTCCTTTGTGGTACTTAATGCATGTTTGAATCCTATAGAATGTTGTTTGTCATCTCGAAGCAGATCTGAAATTATTCATGCTATCAAAATTTACACAGACGCGTCTTAAAGTAATTTTCCAAAGCTCGTTGAATGGATGTATAACAGAAAAGCTTTTGATTGCTCTCCATGCAGAAAGCTTTTAGCACTTTAAGCCATACAACACCGATGTGCCATTGGCCTTGAATTATTCTTGTGTTCCTTTTTGTCTTTGTTTTGAAAAATCCCCTAACTTGGTGAAGATGATGGCAAGGTAAATTGGGTTTTGTGAACCTTTTTGTGTCAGGAGTTAGTCAACACATCCATCTCTTTGAGCCTTCTGCACAGATATGTCTAGGCAATAGCTAGAGTAATAGTCCCTCTCTTAACTGACAAAAGAATATATCCATAGTTATGAGAAATTCCCTTACCAAATCTCCCTCACCCGTCCTGCTTGTCTGACTTTTTTAAGCTGTGTGTTATTTAACTTGTTGTTGCTGCTGTTCTGTGTTTATGTTTTAGGTGATTGCTTTAATGTCCTTGTATTAGAGCATAATCTGTTTACGCCATGTAGTTGTATTACAGATTGAAATAAAGTAACAATGCAAGTTAACTGGAGTATGTTCTCAACAGGAATGATAACTCTACCTAATTAAAATGTTTTAAGCAGTTCTAAACTCTCTTGTCCTTCCTAATGAGTTCTGAAAGGTTTCTTTTGTACAGAATATTGCTCCCAGATGTTCCTCTAAATAAAGAATAATGATCTTTATTTTATTTTTTTATCAGTCCAGTAAGTTTGGGAGTGAGAACTTCATCATCCCTTTCCCTTGGGAAAAAAAATAAATCTGAAGTATACAGTCTTAATAGCACTATGTGTCTGTTCATTGCTTGAAGGTCAGGTCATTTATGGGGTGGTACTGTTTTGTGCAATTGTATTCTAAGATTTAAATGACAAATTAAATGGTGGAGGATTTCATGAGCCTGACTGCATGAATACTGTTTTGAAAATAAAGAGAACCATCTCTTTAACATGAACACACTGGAAAAAAAACTGTAGTCACATTCCTGACCTGTGCAGATTTCCAACTTTCACATGGAGAACTTCAGAAAGTCATATCTTACATATGGTCCGATATAGGTCCAACTTTTAAGAAGTTGTGTACATTTCTGTATAGTTATTCTTTTTCTTATAGGAGACTTATTACTTTCCACTAATGTAAGAGTCTAATTTATAACTACTTAAATTCACCAAGGTAATTATCTGCAACTGTTTGTATAAGATATTGATTTGAATATTTTTCCTGTTTACAAATCTTCCATAATCTGCTTTCTATAGGGCCAAATACAGGATGTGCTCCATTAGTGTGTTTAGGAATCTTAACACTTATTGAAGAATATAACAGATACATCTGTTTTTGTCTTCAAACTGCAGGAAGAAACCCCAGCCAGTGTACACTCATACAGCAACCTGTCTTTTGAGGAGGTGGTCCAGGAGCTAATCAAGCAGAAGGAAGTAGTGAAGAAAAAAGATGCCCACATCCGGGAGCTGGAGGACTATATCGATGACCTGCTTGTTAGGGTCATGGAGGAAACTCCCAGCATTCTGCGCAAGCCCTATGAGCCTACCAAAAAAGCAGGGAAATTCTCCAAAAAGTAAATCAGCAGAACAAAAGCTAGGTTTCTAAGGGTGTAATATACCGAACCATTGTATGAGTTTTTGTTTGATTCAAGACAAAAAAAAAAAGTTCAGTCTACTTGGTGGTCACACGATTTGCAAACCAATGTACTGTACAAGGCAGAAAGGTTTATAAAGGAACTCTTGCATTAGGAGCCATGAGTATCACAATCATGAAACAGGCAATTGCATCTTTTCTTAACATACAGTTGGTTTTAACTGCTGTCCTTTCATTGTCATCACTGTCAATGATAGTAGTGTGAGGAGTGTGTGAAATGACAGCTTTAATTCTTTGTAAATCATAGTAACCCAGAGGAAGTCTTAGAAATCTGACCTTTGGAGATCTCAAGCAGTTTAAAGTGGTAATCGCTGACAAAGCATCTGTTCTCCCATGGTATGAAAAAGTATTAGCAGTCAATATATATAAAATCTATACTTACAGTATACATTGTAAGGAGATTAGAGGACTGAATTCTGATGTCACTAATTACCGTACATTACTTTGCAGAGCAGGGCAGTGTCGCCTCTCATTGTGAACAATGAATGATTTGAATTAGTTTTTGCAATTAAAACTGTGAGATTTTTAAATAGCTTCACTGATTTAAAATTCCGACAATTATAAATGGTTAAAAATAATCTTGCTTTTGTATCCATGAAAATTTCTCTGCTGTTGAATAGGAAAACCAGGACTGGTGTGGAGCAACTCCATATCGTTGTTTGTTTCAGCCACTGATGCATTCCTTTATTTTTTTTAATTTAAATAAGCACACAAAAGAATCAAGTCACAAAGATTATTTTCGTGAGCAGGTTCTTAGAGTCCTCTTTCTGTGCTTAAAAATAGGTCAGTGTTGAAAAAACTAGGGCTTTTGAACACTACCAGTATACTTACATGCTGTTTATACTAAAACTGATATATCATTTAAAAATGTTTGTAGTATTAAGTAGTCTTTAAAAAGCCAAGGCAGTAATAATCAGAGACCATGTGTCAGTGTGTATGTCTTTCAGTTGTGTTAACTAATACCCATAGTTAACACTTTGGAATGTTGTGCTTAGTCTTACACATTTTGACATATATTTACCAGAATTCTTACATTTTGCTACAAGGTTGTTTATGCGATTTGCATTTAAAGCCAACAAAAAGAGGAACAGAAGAAAGGGTTGGAAAACAGCCAATGTATCTTTGAAACAGTTTACAGTTTACAAACAGGATTCAGAAGAGTTTTTGTTTACTTTTGTTGATTGGCTAAGGGTACTATTAAGTGTGTATATAATAAAAACATTGATTAGCAGAAAAGACAACTAAAAGCATTGATTAGCAGAAAAGACAACATATCTGGTGAAATCCCATTTACAGGGTACTTTTCTTAATATCACTCTTTCTGAACATTGAGAATGTAAAAATAAAAAAATAGATAAATAAGTACTCCAAAGTACTCCATGTAGGTAGCTACTGCATGTCAGCATGCGTAGGCTGCAAAGGAACAGGTAAAAGTTTATTCCATACCGAAAAGAAAAGAGATAATGTGTCGGCTGTAGAGCCTTCTTTAGCTTCTTCACACCTGAAAAGGCTCCACACCCAAAACATTGCGTCTTTTTCTTTTAAGCATGGAATAAACCTTTACTTGTTCCAAAGTACTCCATGTTAGTGTAAAGAAATAGATTGAGATTGAGAAATGTTTGAGCTACCTCCCTTCTCAGCCTTTGGTTGAGATAAGACACTACCTGGCTCTTTCAATGGGGCTCGCAGTTGAAGTGTTGATGTTGCACCTTCCATTACAAATACCAAGCAAGCAAAAAAAAAAGCTGCTTGAAATAACTTTTTAGGCAACAGTTGCTTAAAATTAGCTGTTTTAAACTATAAATGTATTTTAATATAACTATTATGTGCCCTTACTGTGTGGTACTTTTAGAAATAAGAGCTTAAGAGTTAAATCTGTTACATGAGACAGTGACACTGTCTTAAATCATTATTGAGGTACTCCAGCTCTATTACGTTAATGGATTGTGGCAGGTACTGGAAAATTGACACATCATTAAGTTTTGTTTTTAAGAGTGCAGAGTATTTTTTAATTAAGTAGTTTGAAAGAAAAACATATAATTTCACTGATGTTCAATGGAGAAATTAAATTAGACTGATAGAGGGTAATTCAGTAGTTCCAGGTTTTGGTTTATACTTATTACATAAAAGTGGGGAAATTAAAAAATGTTATGCACCTTGCCAAGCAGGACATACAGCTCTGTACACCACTACTTTTGAAGCTTTAGTCTAATGTAGATAACATTTTTAGTTTCATGTCAGTTGAAGCAGGATGGCTGGTTTAAATTGTGTATTACACTGGTGCAGTTTTGACTTAATGTCCTTCCACAGAGTGTAAGTTTAAAGTATTACTTTTAATCACACCCCACAATGTTGTAAGGTGACATTCGGTGATGTGTAATTTACAAACAATATATTTCCAATACATGTTTGTTCAAAGAATTAATTTTAATTTTTTTTAAATATATATCCTACTTTATTTACGCTTGAATATTCTTGATGGCTAGTTTCTTATTAGAGCCAGTGCTGATCAGTAGCAGAGCTCTAGGAACTTCACATCTATCAAATAAGAAGTAATTAATCTTATATTACGTCCTGAAAAATACTTGCATAAGTTACAGAGGTAGGTAGGTATTAAATGAGGTAACAACAAGGTGTACATTTTATCTAGTGCTGTGTTTTGCATATACTTACTATATTTTGCTTTACGATATTAAAATTAAGCTCAATGAAGGTTCCAAATTTAACATCTTTGTGATCCAATGACTTTGCAATGTGAACTGTGTGTGAGTTAACGTGCAAACGTTCTGCCCATGGGTATGTGCTTCAGCTGTCTTCGGCAAGCTCCGAAGTCTTGGGCACATTCGCTGAAGTTCTTCTTACAAGTAACCCTGAAATCTCCAATAAGCAAATGACAAGACAAAGCCATGACTGGATGAGCTGAAATCCTGTCTTAGGATGTTACAATATCCGACATACTCATCTTTACTTGCTCTCTGTGTTGTAGAGAGCTCTGTGGTTAAGTTCTGTGGAAGTGTAGGTTTTCATTTTCATCAGAAAAATCTTAAAAGTGCAGAGGAAAGGGAGATGAACAGAGGGGACGAGTGAGGTTTTTGTACAGGTGAGAGAATAGGAAATTGAGGGGGTTGGCAAGAAATAAATTAAAACAAATTTTACTTACAGTAACTTACTGTAAGTGACTTAATGGAGTGCCCCCAGATGTGTCCACATAAAGAAGCAATTTATTTTAACTTGAATGCTGGTAACTGTATAGGTACAGTAAATGGTAAAGTTACTTTGCAAGTGTACTGATGCAGAATATTTCAACAGTTCAAAGTTTTTTAAGCTTAGAAATACAATTTTATCAAGCCACTTTCCTCAACAGGAAAAGTGGATTTTTCTTTTTTTAGGGTTAAGGAGACTATCTTTTCATTGATGCACTTTGGTTATTGTGAAAATATAATGTATTTACTTGAAAACTCAATCATATCTGAGTCTTCCAGCACTATATAATCTATTATTTTTAATTTACATTTTTAATATCTTAAAACCATAAATTGTATTATCTTGCTATTTCTAACTCATACGTTTATGCACAGATATTGTTGGCCAACATAGTGGAATGTGTTTTTTAATACACTAAAAAATATTGTGGTTTACTTTTTCTCACCAAAGCCATCAGAATGAAAAACACCTTGACAAACAGCAGATGTTGACAGGAAAAACAGATGTTTATTAAAGTTTATAACACTGTCAGTAGAGCTGCTTGAAAAAACAATGTATTATCTCTCATTAGCATAACATTCTCACAAGACACTCGTTGTATATCTAGAGGTTACTTGAATTCCCAGAGTTTGTTTCTGTTTTAACCCAGTGGAGTCCATTTCCCAGGCCACACAATGCAAGGCCTATGGGTGACACTAATTGTATATAATAGCGTTATCTCTCTGTTCCTGTCTGAAGTGCAGGTGCATGTAATCTCCCTCAAAATCTAAAACACAAACATATCATTACTGATGCACAGAGAAAGTTCCCATTTGAAACATTAAAAAGTAAGAGAAAAAAAATACAAGTACATATCACTAAAAATTTTACAATAATTTACAGTGGACAAGGTCTGCATGGTTATGGAACAGAAGTGGGGAAAGAAGTGGGTTTTGTCTTTAAATATTTACCATTAAATAAGGCAGGTCTGTTGAAAACAACATTGACCTTTGATATCATATTTAATCTGCCGTGAGACGGTTGTTTTACAAGACTGAGTATTTGCTTGCTAGGTTTGTTTTATTCTTCTGGCCCATCATACTGTACATTACCAGAATCTATATGTTTGACAATTCACTCATGATTGAGCGAGCTTTCCTGGTGCTTAGAAAAGAAAAATAAAACATGCACTGATTTCCTAATCTTTTTTGTTAACTACTTTCAACAAAGTTCTTCCCCGTATAGCATTTGATGCTTTACAAATAGAAGGAAAAAACTATTGTTAAAACAGCTGTATTTAAACAAAAAGTCTTCTATTTTGAAAAGAATTCGAATCTGGACTTCATACACTAGCAAAATTGATTTGGAGGGGATCTGTAATTCACTCCAGATAAGGTGCCCAATATGGGTTGTCCAATATACAGTATATCACTAGTATCTTTTAATCTATTGAAACTACACAAAACACAGCAAATTATAGTTCCTTATTACTGAAAAAGCAATAGAGGAAATGCATCTCCACATGCAATTAAAAAATATAAACTTATCTCTCAAGAAGTGTAGTGAAGTCAGAGTGAAATAGAATGCTGTTTTAGTCATGCTTCCTTTCCAAAAAGTAGAGAAGAAATTATTTGCTCTTTTAAATCCTTGGAAAATAGGTTTAAAAAATGTAACCACAAAAAGTGCTACTGGCAAACATTGGTGGTTTGAAGGTTTAATTGGATCGCATGTAACGGCAACATGTCTCCATTTTGCGGTCATAAATTTAAACCTGTGAAGTTGACATAACATGTTGAAAATGCTTATATATCAATTAAATAAAGCAGGCAGTCTCTCAGACTTTGCCAGTGAAGCAAGCTGTTGACTTCCTGCTTCTTGAAAACGCTGACTAAAAAATCCTTCAAGGAATTTGTACTTTTGGGCTAAAAGAGAGGCTGAATTCAGTCATAACATACTACTGTTAAATTCCTGACATTCTTATATTAGGTACAGCAAGATAAACATTCGTACATATATTTCTTTCTCTGTATATAGGAATATATTTCTGACACTTTGTCTATTCCTAGATTGAAATCTGAGTTCTTTTGTTCTTTAACAATATTACTATATATTTTTATATGTTTTGTCTTATCACAGTAAATGTATGGAAAAGTAAGATGTATGTACACACAAATTAAAGTAACTATTTCGTGGTGATTGGTAAGAGGATACATATGCATTTCTCAAACTATAAATTGTGATTATTGTCATTACAATTTAACTGTGTATTAGGGAAAATTCAAAACCTAAAAGAAAAATAGACTGTAGTTGGACCTAAAGATAGTGAAGATTGTGAGAAAGGTGCAAATGACTTGATTACAGTTTTTCAAATAACTGGATTGAAGTCATTTTGTAGACTTTCATTTTACTTGACAAAATCAAGTTTTCCTTATTAACATTTCCAAGACCTATGCATTTTGTTTTTTTTAATATGTACTATATATATTCAATTTGTTTTCTTTTGTTGAATGATCTGCTTCCTGTCGCAGAATTGTGGTCCACTGCTGTTCAGTAGTGAGTGTGGCATTACTAGATGTTTCCTCAGCTTTTGAGGGAGATAAAAACAGACTTGTTTTTTTTTTTTTAGAAAAGCTGTCCGACTGGTCAGGCTGAGAAGAATGGGAAAAAACGAATAAGAAGTTAAACATGACACAAGATTGTATCACATTGATTGGGCAAGTATGTCCACAACTGCCTAATTTAATTAGATAAAAGCAGCCCGTAATCACATACAGTACAGTACCACCTCTCGCTTTCTTTCTTCATTTTCCCATCTTCAAGTAACATCAGTAGTTCTGTGTAAGGTCTAGTGTGTGCTGTAGGTTGCATCCTAGGATGTTTTTCATACAATTTGAGCAATTCTATAATTGTTTGTTCCAAGATGTTAGCCGTTAGTGGTTTTCCTATTGAAGTCTCAGAGGCATTTGACATGTAGTTCCCTGTCTGACTTTTTTCCACTTGCACTTACAGGTATATAATGTATAACTGCTTCACACTTTCTTAATGCAACTGGAAATGGTACTTTAATCTCTTGTGTTTGAAATATTTTTCATAGCATTCTGTAGTTATGTAGTCAAAAAAAAGTATTTACCCTTCTGTATGAAGTGTGCAAATTAATAATGTAATAAATCCTTGGTTTTGTATGGTGATTTTCATTCTTGAGAGTCCCAGAGCATTTTCCACATACTTTATCCACCACTGAAGTACAGCACCCCCTTGTACGCACTGCAGGCAGGGCAGGTGAAATTAGAAATAACCTTACTAATTTAATTAAGGGAGTTACTGTAGGAAAGTGATATTACACAACCCCAGAGTGGAATTTAGCCAGGACTTAAGGGCTGACACCTCTGCTGTTACAAGCAATCTCATAGGATCTTCAATAACCACATAATCACAGCTTAATGTCTCATCCAAGAGACAGGACTTCCTACAGTACAGTGTCCCCAGTCACCATACAAAGAAATTGGTTTAGGAAGTCTAGTGCAGAGAGAGGGGTACCACCTACTGGTTTACCAACACTACTTACAACAACAACCTGTTGCCACCTCCATTCTTAGGAGATCTCTCTAACTAGGCCTAAACTTGCTTAGCTTGTGAGATCTTATCAGATCTAGCTACATGGTGATAATGCTTCTGCTGTACATATTAGGGCATGAGAGAAGTAATAAAGTTATAATTCATTCAAAAATAAAACACCGGATATTCAACTACCTGTTTGACAGATAGATACTGGTTGTATCTGTAACTTACTCCTTACGGAGTGCCTAGCATGTACAGTATTCCTGAATTTCTGACACAGTGTCCTGAAGGGTTTGTCCTGTTGTGGATTGTGGCTGAGAAGTATTTTCTTACTCTGGGTAAAAACATTTTCATAATGGGGGGTTGGTATATATTTGGTATATGTGAATGCACAAGACTCCTAACTCAAAGTAGAGTAAAATTAGTTGTGTAGCTGTACTCCAGAAATATCACTTGCCATCTTACCATCTCTCTTCCATGTTTTAGATTTTATCAGCAGTAGTTTCTTTGATGCTATGTTTGCTTATTCTAGTTTTAACAGCTTTCTAAAATAAATAATTGAAATACTGTAAAATAGTATAAATAAATAGTTCTAAAAAGGTATTTTTAGATGGAAAAAATCACCTCCCAACTAATTGAAGTTGGAATGCTCTGTTGATTTCTGATAAAAAGTTGAGCTTGATCTCACAATTAACTACAAATTAGTACGTTTTAAAAGGGCCGTGGGATGTAAGATAGAAGAATCACAGTGAAGGGTAGGAAAGTGAAGGTCACAATAAAGTGACTTTGGAAATGATTAATTAAAACTACTTTATTTCATGGTTTATCCAAGCTGACAGAAAATAGTAGAAAAGGGATGTAAACTGTTCCTTTTGTTCCTTTTGTACAACTACAGGACACCATACAGGCAAACTTCCCAGATAACTTCCCAGCGGAATCCAGTGTTTTAATAAACAGGATCAAATGTATTGCTATACTCGTGTTTGTCTGCAAAGCATGTACAGTATGTGTTCATAAAGGCTCTCCAGCTTCATGTATTACACAGAGGGTTTAGGAGCAACAACTCCTGATTTAGCAGCTATGCTGTAGCTCTTTGTCCATATCTTGTCACTAAAGATTCTTTCCAAAGATATTTTTGCTTCATTTTCTGCTTCAGGTGTTTCTCATTTCATTATCTCTGAAGAATTCCAGCTATCCAAAGCAGACAGGCATTCTGTCGTACCAAAATTGTGAGAAAAGTTGATATGCCAAGTGAAGTCTTTGGGAGTGTGCAAAGGATAAAATAAGTAAAAATAAAGCAGTGGAAATATTATGGGATTCTGATGTTCTTAAGAATGACAATACTGACTTCATGAAAGAGTGGTCACCCAGGGACAGTTTTGGTCATTACTCTTTTGCTGCACGTATCACTGCCAACTTCACTGGTGTGCAAAAATCTTAGACATTTGGGATATCATCAAGATATAAAAAATGTACAGTACCCATGTTATGAGAATGAAGAACGGCTTTTGAACATAGTATTTTACACTATTATAACAACGATGGATTAGAAGAAAATAAATAAATATCATATGATACTATAAATATCTGTTATTTCAAGAAAACAAATGAACAGAGTTCTCAGTGGAATACATTCTTCT
Source organism: Lepisosteus platostomus (assembly GCF_059453375.1). Lineage (NCBI taxonomy): Eukaryota > Metazoa > Chordata > Actinopteri > Semionotiformes > Lepisosteidae > Lepisosteus > Lepisosteus platostomus. Next base: position 32,892,678 of record NC_142616.1, on the reverse strand, counting down.
TTACAAATGGTTGGTGTGTAAAGTGTCTTCTAAAGAAGACCTGATGTTTTTTTTTCATGGCATCACCAGCTGTCTAACACTGTCAGCTACTGTACATCCAACTTTTTCACCAGATTTGCTTGAAAGTTATTTTGGAGAACTGAAAGAAAGTAGTTCAGCAATTAATAAACGCAATAGTTTTTTTTTTCCATAATAGAACATATGGGATTTTGAAGGGTCTGTTTTTTTGTTTTCAAAATGCAAAATTCAGTACGGTCAAATACTTAGCATGCAGCATGGAAGTGTTGAAAAAAATTTAAGAAGATTCTCAGAGATATTGAAACTTTACTTACAGAATATTTAAGGAATGGGTGATACCTACAGTATAAAGACATGTTAAAGGTATGATTTATGCAATAATGATATTAATACACAACAAAAATGATTGTATTGCTCTTTAAAATAAACACTGTACTTAATGAAGCACAAAAAACTCAAGACCTGTTTATTGTACTTCCTTTTGTCGTGTCATCATTTCAAGTTCCTCCATAGGTTTGATAGTGATATGCCTTTTCTAAACATTAATGCAGAAAACTACTCTTGTGAAGCTGTAAGAGTTGCATTTGTTTCTGCAGTGCAGTTCTATAGTGTTCTATAGTAGTTTTATAGTGATCTAGACTACAGTAAGTATTCATAGACCCAGGTATAGGTGGTTGTGCTACGTGAGTGCAATTGATCCTTGTCAATTTTTCATTTTTTTGATTAAAGGTCAATTGCAGTACTTGACAGTGATGCTGACTATACTGTTTAATCTTGTTACCCTACCGCAGTATTTTTGTAAAACTAAACGTTTGCATCTGTATTTTTAAAAACGTGCTGTAATATCTTGGACATTGGAGATAGAAAAAACTGGCACAGATGTACTGTCCGAACTGAGAGGAGGAGGAAATCTCTGAAAATGAACAGACTTTGGTCAGAAGAAGTGTTCTCAGTTTTACTCCTCTGTCAAAACAAATATACAGTGTGCAGTCAATTTAAAAATTGATTGAGAACATGAAAATGCAGTGAAATGCATATCCCCTCCCACACGCACAACATAGATATTCCTTTTCTGGTCATTAGCACTTTTATTTGTGTCTAGGGTCCCAGTGTAAAAACATACCATTAGAAGTCATAGGATGTGTAATGTATGTATGCGCTAAAGCAAATCATTTTAGAAGCCCTCACAAGTACTGCAACAGACAGTGCATATACAGAGCCTTGTTAAAGTATTCACCCCCTTCACATCACAAAATATTTGGAGTTTACCAGCTGATTTTGTTTTTTTTCCAGGGCAATGGAATTTTTTTGTACCTTACAAAATTATTCAGCCCCTTCTAATGGTTTCTAATTACAGATTATGCATATGATTTTTAATCAAAACTCGGCTGAAACTGAGCCATTCATCTGATGGTGGGACTTGTTAAAGCAATGCTGTGCACCTTAGCTAATCTAGGTTTACCAGAGCGAAGGTAATGTACATCTTAGTTTAGGATGTAACCTAGAAAAGTGTTCAGTTTGAACATCCATCTTTCGATTAAAAATACCCACTTAAAAATGGAATATCATTGGAAGGGGCTGAGTAATTTTGTATGACACAAAAAAAATCCATTGTCAGGGAGAAAAACTAAATATCAAATGGAAAACTCCAAATGTTTTGTGATTTATTATTTTAATTTTTAAAAATAAATTACTATAAATATTTAATTGATTTCTGAAAAAGATGGGGGTGTTTGGGGGCGTTTTAAAATAAAACCCAGATCTCCTAATCAAGTCTTTTTACTTAAAAAGACTGTTTCGTTGCTTTTTTTTCCATCATCAGCGATGCTGCTGTAACTAGCAATGCTTGTTCACAGCAGAGAATGCTTCTTTTCTGGTGCTGTTTTTGGAATTGTTGGGAAGAAATTCCCATGCCTGGCTTGCAAAGAAAAAGGCATCTTCAGATAATTACTGGTGACAAGGTTGCTTGTTAAATTCTCCCTAATTTGCTTATGTTAAAAAGGAGCCCGTGTGAAATCTTTCGAGACAAGCAGTACTCGTGTTGTTTACTACTGCATGGCTTTGTTGAGGGATATCATTATACCTCTTGAAATAACAGGTTAAAACAAGACCCCTGGTTGGCCAGGGACCTAGAACTTAAATGGTGTTCATCACTCAAGTATCTGTCATTTTGAAAAGATACTAACGCTTTTACTCACAATGAAATCGAATAGAGCTTAGCTAACCCAGAGTTTACTAATGACTCAGTGTGCTTTCTTTCCTGGATCATGATAAATCAAACCATATGACCAGGCCCAGTAAACTCTATGGCCTGAAATATTTGGAGTGGAGAGAATCCAAATTGCTTCTGACAATGCTTTGCATCCTTGCTGCTTGCTATCCTTCCATCAAAGAAGCAGGCTATTCATTTTTCACTTTCTGATGCTATTATTTAGCCACTGCTAAGGCAGAGGGTTTGTATTTAAGCTTTTGGAAAAAGAGAATGATCATATATTCAGTAAATCCAGCATTTCTTTTAATCTTGTGGAAAGTATGAGTACAGAGCACTGCTTCTTTTTATAAATGCTGATGGAGTTTTCCGTTACAAACTGCCCTGCTCAAAAATAAAACTGAGACAATACTCAGCGCCCTGGATGTGGCAGCATGCCATGTGAATGTTCAAAAATTGATGCATTTAAGTTAAAAGAGTGCAAAACGAGATGGTCAAAACAGTGAGGTTTTATTTCAGTTAAACTGTACTTCCTTGCTTTTAAATCACCATATGAATACTCCAGAGATGTTCACTGTAGAATATATTTTCCTCACACAGACCTTTTTTGAAATGTGAAAGAAGCAATAGCATTCTTGTCTCTAAACACATGTAAAAAACAGTTCTGTTGATGATTTTTACCTGTTAAAGAAATTAAAAAGCCATTGAATTCTAAATTATTTAAAGCCATTCACATGAAAGCTTTATGAATTATGCAACTGTCAACAAAGCAACAAATAAAAACTCAAGACAACATGTATCAAAGCATTTTTCTCTATTGCTAAATTTACTCCACTATTCCATTTCCTCAATCACATACAGTATATCTCATTTTAGAATCCTTAATTATGTTTAAATGAATTGAATCAATTCTACTATTGTTTACCATACCTATTTTGTCACCAACTTAATTGTCATCTAAACATTTTTGTAATTACTTTCAGCAAATTAAGAGGAAATTCTACTCCTGAGCAAAAAAGCTTTGAAAATCCTTCTTTAAGTCTGTTGTGCTTCCAGTAATTATTTTTACAATGTACAAATACTTACTTGAGCTTTTGTAAGTTTTGATGACGATCCTCCAGAAAGTAAACTAATATTAAATTCAAAAGGGAAGATCTATCAGAGAGGGAGGACATATCTTTTCACAAACAGAAGATGATTCCTGATGAGTACTGTTGATATGATGTTACCAGAACTGACCATAGATCATAAACGTTTTCTGTTGAGGTTTTTCCTATGCCAAATTTGTATGTTGCTCTTTTTTGAAGAACCAGCAGAACTGTTACAACAAAAGCATGCACACATGCAGTCTCTCCTTGCCCAATCTAGATGAGAATTATTTTAGATTCTGTGGTTTTCAGGTCACTGTCACATAGAGAAAGCACTTACAGTATATAATGAGCAGTAGAAGGAAAGGACAGATGAAACATTTCCTTCAGTTTGAGCTGGGCTGGCAAAATTTTGACTACAGCTTACTGTATTCAGAGAGACATTTTATTTTACTTTTTAAATTTGAACTCTAAAACCTTGTATTTGATAAATTGCATTTGATTTACTTGGATTGATGACACCTAATGTATTTTAAATATATTTATCCTCTAATTAATTTAAATATATTTGTCCTCTGATTAATTTAAGTGTAGCATTATCTTATAATTACAACTGAAACAAGCATGACAATTATTACAACAGTATTAATAACCATTCAGTTTTCTTATTTTCATAACGAGTCATTTCTTGTTTTAAGATCTCAACAACTGACATGATGATGTCATAATTCTTAATCAAATCATAATCAAATGGCTCACAACATTAACCCTTATCCCCAAAATGAAGCATTGAACCAAAATATACATATTCTAGGTATAATATACAGTACTTGATATATTATATTATATTACCAAGGTAATATGTACTTGATATACTAAGAAAATATTTTTTAGTTGATCAGAATAGATAATACCTGATTCATCAGTAGCATTGGATAATGAATTCCCTGTACTGCACCCTTTAAATAATCCAATGCCTTTTCAAGTGATTTTACCCTTCAATCAGGTAAAACATACAGTATAATAATATCCTTAAACTTACATAGACTTACATAGTGATATTCTGGACGCTCCACTCAAAGAACTTTACAGGTAATGAAGACTCCCTTCCACCACCGGCAATTTGCAGCCTCCACCTGGATGATGTGCCAGTATGCTCACCACACATCAGTGGAAGGAAAACAGACTAATGAAGTCAATTCATAGAGGGGGATTATTAAACAACTTGAAAACAGATACCTTTAAAGGGTTGTATATAATTCAAAATGCCATGTCGTGCCAACCCAATTATATTCATTATTCTGGTGGTAGATGTGTAACTAATGTAAATGGTAGGCCTTCTCTTTCAGATAGTAGGTGACAAAAACTCTTTCAAAGCATGATGATTAATAATTAAGATTGATTAGGAAATGTCCAGACTTACTCCATGGATGAGATATCTTAGATGCAGTATGGCACGTGGCCTCAAAACGCTTTTACAATTGTTTTAACATTTTTAAAGGCATTTTTTGAAGTAGCTACTCGCGTAATGTGATGAAGAGCTACGAAGGGATTACAGTGAAATATGACACATTGGTTTCATAACAAAAACAGAACAATAAGCACTTGTTTAATATACCCAGTGGGACGCACGCTTTTCCCTTTAAACAGACGTGTGCCAGAGTCGTGGAAGAAAGTTCACTGGTGACATCACTGGTGACTCCTTCGATCATCATGGGAAATGTGCGGTCCTTAGCGAACAAGATGGACGAACTGGGAGCATTGGTGAGAAGCCAGAGGGAGTATCGTGAATGCAGTATCATGTGTTTCACCGAGACGTGGCTGCAGGAACTTATTCCGGACTCGAACGTTACCATCGGCGGCTTTCAGACGGTGCGGGCGGACAGAAACACAGAGAGCGGTAAGAGGAAAGGAGGGGGGCTCGCGGTGCTTGTAAACAACAGATGGTGTAATCCTGGACATATTCATGTTAAGGAGCGCGTCTGTAACCCGGACATTGAACTGGTAGCCGTAGGACTGCGTCCGTACTATCTGCCGCGGGAGTTTACATGCGCCATCTTTGTTGTTGTTTACATTCCACCTACGGCAAATGCAGAGGTAGCGTGTGACGTCATAAACACAGTCACAGCCAGGCTACAAACAAAGCACCCAAGCGCTTTTATAGCTATTTCAGGAGACTTTAACCACGTATCTATTTCCACCACTATGCCTACTTTCCACCAGTTTGTTAAGTGCCCGACCAGGGAAAACAAAACACTGGACTTATTATATGCCAATGCTAAGGATGCATATAGTTCCACAGCCCTTCCCCCCCTTGGCAGATCAGATCACAACCTTGTCTTGCTTACACCACTATACAAGCCTATTGTCCAGCGCCAACCTGTGACCATGAGGACCGTGAGGAGATGGTCTCAGGAGGCTATGGAGGATCTACGTGGTGCTTTGGAGGCCACCAACTGGGATGTGCTGTGCGAACCACATGGGGAGGACATAGACAGCATGGTGGACTGTGTCACTGACTATATTAACTTCTGCGTAGACAACACCATCCCCACCAAAGACGTACACTGCTTTTCAAATAACAAACCCTGGATCACCAGCGACCTGAAGGCTCTTCTGAATGACAAGAAGAGAGCCTTTAGGAGGGGAGATAAGGAAGAGGTCAAGCGTGTACAGAGGGAGCTAAAGCAGAAGTTAAGAGAGAGCAAGGATGCCTACAGGAGGAAGGTAGAGGACAAGCTGCAAAGGAATAGGGTGAGAGATGTATGGAGCAGCATGAGAGAGATCACTGGCTTCAAACAGGCTGGGGTTGCAACAGAAGGGAACCTGGAGATGGCCAACAAGTTGAACCAGTTCTTTAACAGGTTTGATTCTGGGTCCTCTGTGGCGCAACACCCATCCCCCCACAGCCACACGCTCCCTAACCCTTCACAGCTGCAACTGCCCAACACCTCCTCCATCCCCCCACAAACATGGCCGCCTACAGCTACAACCCCCGACGGCTGCTCACCCACCCATCCCCCACAGCTGCCACTCTCCAACACCTCCGCCATTAACACCTCCGGCACTGAAAGCACTATGAGCATCATCCCCCGGGCCAGGCTGACCATCACAGCTGACCAGGTGAAGAAGGAGCTGAAGAGGCTGCACGGGGGTAAGGCCACAGGACCAGATAACATCTGTCCCAGAGTTCTGAGGGCCTGTGCTGATCAGCTGAGCGGAGTGCTCCAGCGACTGTTCAACCTGAGCCTGCGCTTGGAGAGAGTCCCGGTGCTCTGGAAGACATCATGCCTGGTCCCGGTACCAAAGAAAGGGCGCCCCTCTGTCCTCAACGACTACAGACCAGTTGCACTGACTTCTCACATCATGAAGACACTGGAGAGACTGGTCTTATCCCACCTGAGACCCATGGTCAGCTCATCACTGGACACCCTACAGTTTGCCTACCAGCCCAGTGTTGGTGTGGAGGATGCGATCATCTACATGCTGCAAAGGGCCTACTCACACCTGGACAGGGCTGGCAACACTGTAAGGATCATGTTTTTCGACTTCTCCAGTGCCTTCAATACCATCCAGCCCTTACTTCTAAGGAGGAAGCTGGAGGAGATGCAAGTCGATGCCTCCATGACCTCGTGGATCACTGACTACCTGACGGGCAGACCACAGTCTGTGAGACTTCAGAACTGCTTGTCTGAACTGGTAGTGAGTAACACAGGGGCACCTCAAGGGACAGTTCTTTCTCCATTCCTCTTCACCCTCTACACTTCGGACTTTAAGTACAACTCAAAGTCATGCCACCTGCAAAAGTTCTCAGATGACTCTGCAATTGTGGGATGTATCAAGGGTGAGCAGGAGGAGGAGTACAGAGGACTGGTCAGCAGCTTTGTGGAGTGGTGTGGGGTGAACCACTTGGAACTGAATGTTACAAAGACAAAGGAACTGGTGGTAGATTTCAGGAGGAAAAAGGTCAAACCTACTCCTGTCTACATCCATGGGAGTGGCGTGGAGATGGTGGACTCGTACAAGTACCTGGGAGTGCACATTGACGATAGACTGGAATGGTCTAAGAACATCGAGGCCATCTATAAGAACGGACAGAGCCGACTTTACTTCTTGAGGAGGCTCAGGTCCTTCAATGTGTGTAGTAAGATGCTACACATGTTTTATCAGTCGGTGGTAGCGAGTGCCATTTTCTACGCAGTGGTGTGCTGGGGCTCTGGGATTAGAGCAGTAGATTCCAAAAGGCTGAACAAGCTCATCAGGAGAGCGAGCTCTGTCATTGGGTCTGACCTGGACCCCTTGGAGGTAGTGGCTGAGAGGAGAATGATGTCCAAACTGGAGGCCATCATGGACAACTTCTCCCATCCCCTCTATGACAGGCTTGCAGGAATGAAGAGCACGTTCAGCAATAGACTGATTCACCCACGGTGCGACAGGGAGCGCTACAGGAGGTCATTCTTGCCGTCTGCCATAAGACTGTACAACGCATCCACCTTGCGTCTTGGCAGAGGCAACAGCGACAGTGACCTGTTTCTGGACTAAACGCATATACACATATACTGCTACATCTGTTCTCTTTCTTTTTCTTTTTTTTTTTTTCTTTTTCCCGTTTACAACCACTTTTGTGCAATATATGCCAGGGACCTGTGCAATACATTTATATTTATATTTATATCTATGGTTACATCTATATTTATATTCATACGTGTGATACGATTTTCTGTGTACTGTTCTGTTCTAGTTTCCTCTTGTGTGTCCGGACTGTGAGTAACTCTTGTATTGTATTGTATGTATTGTACTATTAGTATATAATTCGTTACACTGTGGCTGTGTTGTGTGTGTTAAGCTGCTGTTGCACTGCAATTTCCCTCACGGGATCAATAAAGTATCTATCTATCTATCTATCTATCTATCTATCTAAAAAACAAGCTACTTGGAAAGGATCAATGTCAGAGTGCCTATTTATAGAGTGCTAGCAGCAATTAAAAGAAACTTCTGAAGAAGTGAAATTTACCAGATGGATGAGGTGCTTTAAAAATATATGGGGCAGCTGTGAGGGACAAAGTACCTGAACGTGAGCCAGATGTCAAGTTGACTCCATGTCCCAAGCTTGTCTGAAGGTAATTTCTTTCTTTGGACAGTAAACTAATCAGGGCTGCTGGTCAATTGCAAAGTGCCTTAAACAAATCAGGTGTCAGATGCGGCACTTACAGGGGAGGGCTTTGAATTGACTTTATTGTTGCAATTGTCTGCGAGTTATTGCTGCCACGCGTCCCAGGTCTGGTGGACAATGGCCAGATGTCACGCAGGGAAACATGAGAAGTCTTTGTTGGCCAAATGTTTGTTTGAATCGTCTCCCAGCCTTGACACATGCTCAGCTGACAATTGCATTTTTTTTTTCATTTACGTGAAGACAAAACTTGAAGAAATGTATTATTGGTAAAAGAAGTGCATGACAGGGTGGACCACAGAGATTCCAAGTCCACCAACCAGGGTTGGAAACAAACGACAAAACAGCCTCTTCCAAATTAGGCAATCAGTACAAGCACACATATAACAGAGCTATCTTACACCAAGATTGCAAAATAAAACAGGCTTTGCTGAAAAGGATGACTTAAAATGGGTAAAAGTAGAAAGCCTTCAGGTCCTGTTCATGGCTTGCAATCTGTGCCTTGTAGTGGCAGAGTATATCATTAAATGTTAAATATCGACAGCTTCACCCTTGGAAACAAGTGAAACCGGCATTGTTTTCAGCCCTTCCTTATGTTCTCAGATTGCAGCAGATGCTTTACTTTCCTGTACAAGAACCCCATGAAAAGACAGACACAAAAAATGGAATCGCAATTTTTTTTCGGTGATGTTGCAAGACCATCTCCAGCGTGTCTTTTGTAGTAGCTGACATTGTCTGGCAACAGGTTGAGTTCGCAATGAGCTGGGCTGCCATACTGTGGGTGTAGAAACAAATGAGTTAATCTAATCAATGAATGACCTGTTTAATTGTATCTCTTGCATGGCACGTGCCTAATGCTAGTTCCCCACAGGCTATGAAATATGAGTGGCTCTCCAAGCACAAACGGTAAAGCCTTTTGGTGTCAGAAAGTTAAAATTCCACCCTCATATCACTTTGGAAGACTGCTCTTATACAGTGATGTGGGTGGGAAAATGAATTAGTAACCAAACCTTCATTAGTGATAATTTACTCATTCATCATTACATATCACTTTCGGTGAACTGTATACTTTTGTATGTAGCTGAAAAGTTTATCTGAATAATTGTTACGTAATTTAAATCATCAGCCTCCAGTTATTTTTGCTGCATTCTAGTGAGGCATGGGCTATGAAGCCTGGGAATATCTAATTTCATTAAGCTGTTTATCAATGTTTCCTTGTGTGTGTAATTATTCTGTCTTTGCTTCCGATATAAAGGACTATGCTCATGTCCGCAAAGTTTGTACAGAACTGGCAGCCACATTTTGAGATCACTCTCAGTGCTTCCAAAATGCACTTCAGTGAAATCCAATTTATTTTGATTGTGTGGCAGTCTGTCGTGTGGCGTTTATATACTGTAAGTGAGGGCCATGGCTGAGATCTGTAAACTGATTTCTCTGATCAAAAGGTAAACACACGCCCCTTAAGGCAAAATTGATTCTCTGCTCCATTTAGAGAATCTCTCCAGAAAGGTTAAAAACCTTCATTATTGAAACACAAAATATTTTTGTAATATTCTGCAGCATGTACAGAGACACAGTTAACATGATGCTGTGAGGTAAGTAGCTCACTGAGTTTCAACAGGGAATAGCAATTGGATATATATTGAGACAAGGAGCATTTCATTTGGGCCCCATCAACTCAGTAAAAGCAGTCAGAAATGCATGAAATTTGTAGTCTATTATCTTAAGGTGATAATCAAATTGACACCTGCAAAATACAATCCATCAAATATGTACTGTATTATAAGGAAGTGGTAACCATTCCAGTAGCAACAGGTTCTAAAACTAATTTCCTGCTGAAAGTGGGTCATACACTATTTGATACTATCTCCATATTTTCTTATTGCCCTGTTGCACCAATGTTTGGTCTTGTGGTGAAGAATAGGTGCAAATTGCATTAATTACAGTTATAATTGGAGTAAAGGAATTAACAGACTCATATATCTGGTGTTTGGTGGTGTTGTTAAGGAGACTGGATATAAACTCTTTTGCCTGAACCTGACTGAAGAGGACTTTCTGGTGGACTGACATGCCACCTAGGGTGTATCCTGCCCTGCGCCTGTTGCTCCTCCACAAACCTATATTGGATAAAGTGGTTAGAAGATGGATGGATGAATAGGTCTCAAAATAACAACGAAGAGTAAATGGGACACCCAGCAAAATAAGATAAGCTGGAGAAATTTGTACAGTATCTACAGTATTTTATATGCCAAGAGTGCTGGTTGTCTTCAGGTTTTCACTAATCAGTTGGTTTCACTAAATTGATTCAGCAGTTTTAGTCTTAAAAGGCTACTAACCACAGTGAGTGGCAACTAGGATCTGTGCATGAGAAGCAGAGGTATAAAAAGTCACACAGAAATATGGCAATATACCTGCAATATAAAAACCTTTTAATCTGAGCCTCTAGAGGTTCCGTTCCAGAGCTTTTCACTGGCATTCACATTTGAACTGAAGATATCTCATAATTTATATTGTAAAGTATAAATTGTATTGCTATTTGACAACATTATGATTATTAAATCACTGATGTATCAACCCCCATGCACGGAATTGAAGCAGTGGCTCAAAAGACATCCAACATTGCTCCTGAATTCTTGGTTCTGCTGAATACAAGTGTTGGCTATTGCTGGTTGTTGTAATTTACACAAAGCCAAAGTATCATTGTTTGTAATTAATGTCATGGATAAGATGTGATTACCTGCTTTAAGAATTTCAAGAAGCATTACCTTTTAGCAAATGAGAAATAAATTACAGCTTTGAGAAAAGAGTCAATTTAAGTGCTAGTCTCTTAATACTCCCAATAATATAAATAGCAATAAACTCTATATGAATAACTATGAGATGTTATAAGTCCAAATGAGACATGCAGATTAGAAGGATGTAGCTTTTATTTACCTTTCTTAACTATAGTCATGATATGCAGTCCATTGAAAGGTACCGTATGTAACATTGAATGATTGTACTTGCTGCAGTTGTCTGAAGTTAAAAATGTTGTTTTTAAATGTTTTTGTACTTGATATTTAAGTTTTATGAATGTTTCAGAGTAGTATCTATACAGTATGTCAGTGAAAAAATACATTACTGTATATTCTCTGCAATGTGTGTTATTCACAATGAAAATTGTGAGAAACACTACTTTCTGCTTTCCATATATTTGTTCAATCAATAAACCATACTTCTTTTAGGGTCTCAGTGAATTTGACTGAATTATTATTAGGATGCAGGTGTAAAATTAGCTTTTTTTCAAGCAGAATTACACCGTTATAAATTCACATCATTCAGGCTCTTGGGCTTAACATTGAATCCTCAGTTCTTGTTTCAGTAATGATTGTAAACCTTGTCTTACTGCAGGGCTGACATATATCACAGCTGACAAATTTAATTGTGTTTATATCAAAACATTGTTAAAAGTCGTGGAAATCTGAGATGAAGTATGATGAACCGGAATGTGCTGTGGCTTCATGCCATGTCTTAACAAGTTTCCCGTAATGAAAGATCTATTAGGTGTCACTATCATAACCACAACTAATCAGCTAAAATGCCAAAGAATCCTATGTAAGTGCAGGGCAAGTTGCAGCTAGATTTTTTCTTAATAAAAGTATTCCATTTCCAGATCTTGCAGAGGCCAACATTACCTCAGATAATACACTTCAAGGTGAATTATTATCATATTTGTTATTTGAACCAGCATTTGTAGATATTTTAAAGGGAAACAAATATTGAGTTTTTAATGACCATTTCCATTTTCATAATCCACTTGAAACTACAGCAGATATTTTCATATATAACATGAGAAGGCAATCCATGACTTCACCGTGGCAGCCATGAACATTTTTTGTAAGGGTAGTGCAAATTGTAGAGGAAAATATACAGTAGATGGCCTCAGCTTGTATTTTCTGAAAATTTTGCTCTTCTAATACAGATCAATAAAAGAATGGAAAAACTAAATCGTTATTTAATCTACCAGTGCCGTGTTCAAAAAGTAGACTACTACAGATTGCAAAACAAAACATTTTGGGGGTACAAAAACTAAAAGCAGCAAATAATTTAAAAGAGATTTGAGTTTAAATTAGTCAAGTGGTTGATCTGGATATATTCTCTTAGTATATTTTAGGAAACTGAATCACTGGAATAATTCCCAAAGAGTACAAACCCTGAGTTATTTTTATCATCTGAGTAGGACAATTCTACTTACCATCCCATTTTTCTTTGCCAAAAAGACAAATATAAAATAAGATGAAAATGAATATTTGAAACCTAATTCTGAGGGAGTCTAGGACAGAGAGAACAGGAAGATAGCCAACTGTTGGCTGTTATACTCTGAGATGGCTGGCAAATGACAAGGCTTGTTTGTTACTAATTAGAATGTATAAATATGTCAACTGGCACTTGACATGTTTGGTCTAATTTGTGTCCGTTTTCCAGGCCTCCAAATGCCAAGGTAGATATGGCTGAGTCTGTGCACTTGTTGAATTTTCATTGTGCACTATAAGGAACAGACCTCAATGAGGCCTTATTTGGCAAGGTCTAATAAAACCATGCCAGCCGTAAAACAGCTTGGTCTTGAGGAGAAGCTGTGTGTCACACTGCCTTACTGAGCAGTTTGTTACCACGGTGCAATGCAGTAAACACTGGGTTTGCAACAGTGAAGCAGTGCTTCAAAGATGTAGGCCTCTTTTGTGTAATTCTGGATTACATAAATTTGACCAATTGTATCTGAAGGTGTGTTGTCTTATTCCTTTTGAAAATTGCTAAAGCTTTTGTTTCAGAAATTAAAATCCATTGCCCTGATCCTCGTAGTATTTGACTCTATATGGAATTGATTATTAAGAACTAAATATAAGGATTTAAAATATGAGTTTTGTTTTACTCTATGCAGGAAGACTACATGTACACAACACATAATGCCATGGTTTTCCTTTTTGTGAAAATGTAAACCTATACTCAAATTGTAGATGTACTGTATAGCCCTGGAAGACATGGAGATTTATTTTAGCCTGTGAAAGACTAATGCTCATCCTTAAGAAAAAGAAAGGATTGAATAATTATTTTTTGTGGTATGATAATTAGATAAGGGTGTAACCTACTGAAAATACAGTACTGTATATGGCATTCTTTGAAAAAAGATTTCAGTCAGACTTCAGCTGATCTGAGCTATAAGATAAACATCACATCAGATCATTATCACTTTCATTATCACCCTGTGAGTCCATCACAGGGCATACACAGAAAAAAACACACATGCTCTCACACAAGGGTCAATTTCAAAGAAGCCAAATAACTTAGCAGCATGTCTTTGGATTGTGGGAGGAAACTGGAACACCCGGAGGAAACCCATGCAAACATCTGAGAACATGCAATCTTCACACAGATAGCACCCCAAGAAATGAAAGCAGGGCCCCAGCACTGAGACAAGCAATGATAACCACTGAGCCACCCCTGTGCCACTGGGCCACCCATTACAAAAATACCTGTCCAGAATTGTAAATCTTGGAAACATTCAGATCATGATTGCCTTTAATAATGTTTTCCCATTGTGCACTGTAACATACAGTATTGTTAGCTGATGAACATTTTTTGTAAGGGTAGTGCAAATTGTAGAGGAAAATGTACAGTAGATGCCCTCAGCTTGTATTTTCTGATATACAAAGATATTAAAAATATTTGAATTAGCAAAGGACATTTTCAGAATGGCAATTGCACTCTATTGTCAAGTCTGCCCAATATGCATGGCTGCCTAAGACACCCTTCTGTGTGACACAAAGCCATTTATAGAGAGGTATTTCTATTTTATATTTAAAACGTGTTATTATATTTTACATTAAAAATCTGATCTATCAGAAACACACCAGACATTTATCAATCTTAGCAGTCTCCACAGACATTTTGATACTCCAAAGAAGTCAGGTCATCAGAGTGGCCTGCATTTCTGCATGAGAGTGAGGAAACTTTTAGCTCAAAACAAATGGCTTGGAATTAATTGGAATTAAGGACATGATAGTTCAACCTTAAGCTATCTATAGCCATCAAAATAAAATGAAATTTAAGGACATGATGGTTCGACCTTAGACTACTTATAGCCACCAGAACAACCTGAGATTTAAGGGGCATCCTGAGTTGCTTATCCAGTAAAAGGGCTTACCCAATGTTTGCCCATACTCATGGGTTTGAACCTGGATCATGTCACTAGCTGACTGTGACTAGGAGTCCCAGAATAGTGCTGCACTATTGGCTGATCACCGCTGAGGGTAGGGTGGGATTGGTACACCTGGCTTCTCAGTGACACAGAGACCCGGGCAGCATCCCGGGCTTGCAGGAGTGCGGTGCTGTCAGTAAGAAACACACACCTCTCCTCTAGTTGGCCCTGAGCCTCCACAACAGGGCTGTGCTGCCTGTAGGGTGTTTAAAAAGCCATTGCCTCCAAGGTGTGAGGGCTGTGGGAGTCTGCCTGCAGCTCCTCATTCTGTCCTGTGTGGGGTTTTGGGGATCGTAACATCGCACTAAGAAAAACACATAACTGCCTATTCCAGATTAGGTAATAATAATAATAATAATTGCTTATACTTATATAGCGCTTTTCTGGACACTCCACTCAAAGTGCTTTTCTGGTAATGGGGACTCCCCTCCACCACCACCAAAGTGCAGCATCCACCTGGATGATGCGACGGCAGCCATAGTCCGCCAGAATGCTCACCACACATCAGCTATCAGTGGGGAGGAGAGCAGAGTAATGTAGCCAATTCATAGAGGGGGATTATTAGGAGGCCATGATTGGTAAGGGCCAATGGGATATTTGGCCAGGATGACCACAGAGAGTCAGGACCTCAGTTTTACATCTCATCCAAAGGACAGCGCTTGTTTACATTATAGTGTCCCTGTTGCTATACTGGGGTATTAGGACCCACATGGACTGCAGGGTGAGCACCCCCTGCTGGCCCCACTAACACCTCTTCCAGCAGCAACCTTAGTTTTCCCAGGCGGTCTCCCAGGTACTGACCAGGCTCACACCTGCTTAGCTTCAGTGGGCTGTCAGTTGTGAGTTGCAGGGTGATATGGCTGCTGGCGTAATGGAAATACGATTGGCGAGTTTACCTTTCTCAAACTTGGATTTGATTGCTTCAGGATGTCATTCTAGTGATCCTCATTGGAATTAAGCACAGAAATAAATACTACCTTCTTTCTGAAAGCTATCATTCATTGTAAAATGAGGTTTTCTTTTTTGTTGGAATTGAGAAATAAGATCAAGGCCAAAGCATTTGGCTAAAATGGGAATACATAGAATCTCAAGTGTTAGCAAATGTCCTGAAACACTAACAGTTGATAAAACAAAGTGTTTATTACTATGAAAAAAGTTTACATTTGGTTATAATATATTTGAACTTTAGGTTTTTGAGCACACTTATGTATACATACTGTGCATGATTCAGGAAGAAGAAGGATCATTGTTATCATGCCAAATGGGCTCAAAATTAGACCCCACCGGTCCAATGCTCAGACATGTTCAGAGCTAACGTTTGGGAGGTATAGTATACTGTAGGTGAACACATGACTTATAAATAATCAGCAATCACTAAAATGTTGTTTAAAATCAATATGGTAATGAAGAATAGGTCAGCTTGTTTGTGATTATTTTTGTTTATATCTGCATTTGTCCTATACACTCCTTAACAAAAGACGATTTGGAGAAAAGCAATACCTAAGGATCTGCAGGATTAGAAAGGTCAATTTCTGATTCCAACCATCCTTTTGCACTGCCTCATTAAAGAATAGAACAATTAGCCAATTGACCAATTAGTTTCAATCCTCTAATCTGCAGTCTGTAGAGGCTTTGGAAGATTTATTGCTGTGTCTCAAAGACACAAAGAGAGGCTCCATGGGCACTCTGCAAGAGGCAAGATTTCAAGGGTCTTTAATCTAATTAATCTGAGATAAACAATCATTTATTTGACTATGAAATTGCTTCCAGTAAGGATTACAATAATTTTAAAAAAGAAAATCATAATTAGTCAAGTTTAAGATGTGTATTCCTCGCCAGAGGTGCATGTTTGAGCAGTATAAGCATGTTTTTTTTTTGTCTACATCCTTTATAAATTCCTTTCCGTAAATTTTACATATGTTTTTTGAAACCAGAAAACATTCAAAAATATAATTTGTTGGCCTATTGGATAATCCAGTTCAGGATTCTTTCTTCTACTCAGAATGTACTTTTGTTAGCAGCAGTGTCGAATTGTTGTGTAATCTCACCAAAATTCGGAAGCTAGTGTATACAAGGCTGGACCTGGTCAGTGCCAAAATGAGAGACCTCAAAAGACATGTAGGTGGCACAATTATTGGACTTTATTGTTTTACTGATTATTTTATTGTTTTTTTAAAATGTATGTTTTCACAATGAAACGAAAACATACTCAAATTAAGAATTTGGATTGATATTCATTATAAAAAAGTTGCGAAAGTTTGCCTCTGTGTTGATTGGCCGCAACATCAAATCGATCACCTGGTTCAGGGTGCCGGTAGTGGCGTAGAGCCGAAAAAAGAAATAAGGAAATTGCATTTATTTGAAAAGAGAAAAGGTATGTTAAATCTAAGCGTAACTAGAACTGACTTCAGTAAATAGTTGTCTTCAGGTATCAAGTACTTGTAATAAGGTTCCCAGATAACTCCAAATGTAAAAGTTGTGGTTTTGAACAAAATGTGTTGTAGAGTGTATATGCAGGGACGTTACACAATCTTACACTTGTTGTATAAGGTATTGTACACAAATGACTAATAGGTAATACAGTTCATACGGAGCGAGCGTATTGTGAATCCTACCGGAAGTGTATGCTAGGTGTATCTTTACCTTTGCATTACTATGATTATTGCTGTATCAGTCCCTATAATGACCGCTTCGACAGACAGGCGATTTTGAAAGTTGTTTTTTTTTTTACTTGGGACAGACTGTCGAGATGGGCAACTATAACTTACACGCAAGTATCTAATTTAGAAAGACAATTATACTTTACCGTGATTGATGGATTTCATACATACTGTACAGTATTGAGACGCTTTTAATGACTGAAAGGTGCTGTTTATGTATATATAGTATGTATTAATTTACTCCCGCTGCAGTCGATTTAATTTTTCAACTATGTGCTGTGGGACCACTGGCTTACTTTGTAGAGTTTTGGTGACTGATCTTTTAACACTGTTTGCAAAGCATCACTTTACTATGAGAAAATAGCACATCTAAGAAAAATCTGGAAATATTCTAACCCTCCCTGGTTTTACATTTATTGTAGTAAATGGAAGACAAGCCAGGGTGCAATTACTATTATTAAATTATATCTTTCTCATTTTCAAAAGTACCTCTCGAAAGAGGAAACTTGCTAGCTAATACGGGCCGATCACTCTTCCTACATATCTGTCTGTAAATAATTTTTTCCTTCTAAATGTTTTATCTGCAATATTTTTTACCTAAGCCCCTTTTAAATAATTGATTTAATTTATCTCCAAAAAACAGTACTGACCTTTATTTTTTCCATTTTGTTTCCTGTGGCATCAGCTTTACTGTGAAAAATTGTCTAAAACATTAAAAATCCTACCACGGCTGTTTTCCTATCAAGGGGATTTTGATATAAAGTAATATTACATAAGATGACTTAATTACTTGAAGCAGACAGTTTACAAAAGGTAGATGTATACTAAATGTATGAAAGTTGTGATGGATCATTAAACAAGTAATTAGAGAGACATGGTCATTATGGTCCTACTGTATGCTACCCTTGGCATTGCCTTGTGTGTCCACCTTCTATTTTTGGGAAGCCCCTACAATGTACCATCAACCTCTTTCCAGACTGAGCTTGTATAAGGTAGCCAGCAGCCCCATTACTCATGTTACCATACCTCAGTCCTACTAAAACCATTTTCTTGTTTCTTTATTCTCTTTAAAAGAAACTGTTAGTTAAGGACTGGAGAACTGCTAAATCATAACTTTACTGCATGTTTAATTTATTCACTTGTTTCATGTAATTCTCCTGTTTTTCTTAGTTCTCCAAAGTTCTTTAGATTCTGCTATCTCTAGTTATCTTTATAAAGATAATCAAGGATATATATTTCACCCAAGAGGTATGTTTTTATTTTGGATACTGTACCATGGCTTGAGAAGTGTTGATTTTTTCATTTCATTTCTTTCATGTATTTGGAAAATTACCAGTTATTCAAACAAAAGAAAACTAACATCGTTTTTTTGAGGTATAGTAGTATGTTGAAGTGTGAAACCTTTCTCTTTCAAGGGGCTTTTTGGCAAACAAGTCCTTAGGATTTACAGGTTTGCTTTGAGTGTAATTATTGCTAATGCTGGTTTGAAATATTTAATTTCATTTCCCTAGCCAGCTTTGTAGCAACTTTGTAAATGATCTTAGTGTTGACTTGAAGAATGATCGTTCAGTTCACAGTCACCGCCAACACTACAGCTTTCACAATCCCACTCCAAACTGCCTGCTTTGAAACAGTCCAAGGTTTATTTTATAAACAAAACTTTGAACTAGATCATCGCTGAGCCGTTTTCAAAACAAAGTTTTTCTTTACCATATGAAGGCATTTTGGTAACATTCACCACATTTGTCTTACAAAAGGCCCTCAAATTCTTTTCAGCTCTTAAACATTCCATGTGATACAACAGCCGAATGAAGGGAATTCAGCTCTTTGACTCAAGGTGGACAAGCAATGTAGTTATGTTGACCTTTTGAATTCAACTTAATTTGCAAGTGAAATTAGTTTTTTGGTCTGAGCCTAAAACAGATGGACTGGTGCAGGTTAATGAATAAGAGGAATGGTTTCAGAAGTTTCTGTGGTCTGTTGTTTGTTGGACATATGGTAATTAATAATACCACCTCTGTTCTGTCATACATATTATTAGGCCATCATTCTCTTGAAAAAAAATGACATTGATGTCTTTATCCCAGGATGGTAATTGTAGGCTGTCATTTTAGGTGAAGATTTTCCATAACGGTAAATAACTTCACCTGCACGAATGAAAACCTCTGAAGCAAGTCGGTTTTAAGGGATTAAGGGGTTCTTTATTTTAAAATGTTTGTCAAGCCCCATAAATGTTGTCCTTTTTGAGCCATCGAGATATTAAAAAATGGTTAATGTACCTCCAAATTAATTGCGGGAGGACTCTTTTTAATGTACAGGCATTTGGTGAATGTAAGCAAGCACATGCTAGATGTAATAAAATGCACTATTAATGTAAACAGGCATACTGTCTGAGTGAGCACAGTAGTACTCATTTAACTGTATTTACAGGTATTTCTTTTTTCTGCAAAACGTCAACAAATTGGGAAAATGTGGTGTATGTACAGTATGAAGCCTTTGCCTGGTGTTAAACAAATTCTATGTTGTCAAGAGGGAATCTATCTATTCCCTCTATTGGACACTACATTAGTGAGAGACATCTATTAGAAGTCTCTCAGTAGAGTTTAGGGTGAACTCCACAGCCAGAGGAATGGCAGTTTAAATCCATTATGTTCTCATGTGTTGAATGGCTGAGCACTGCCAGGGTTTGATAGAGTCAGGTTAGAGAGGTATCAGCTGAGTGATCCCTGGCCGGAACATGACAGGTTACTCCTGTGACTCGGTATGATTTACAGCTGCCTCTGTCCTTTAGTTGACATCTAAATTTGACTGTTTAGATACAAGAGCTGTTGCCTGTCTACTGAAAATGTATAATATTAAAACCTCAAGCTTTTGAACAGTGCACCTCTCTTTATTCTTTTTTCTTGAAATCTATATGAAATATTATTTGTGATAACTTGAACAGTCCAGAATACATCTGTCAAGTCAGTCCTGCAAATAATCAGTTAATAAACAGTGTACCTACCTAGACATGTAATATTATAAATGATGTAATATCATAAGTACTTCACTTCAGGCATAACAAGAGTTTCTAGTGAAATGCAAAGACATTAAATGTGTTTCACATTTTTAAGATTTGTAGTTTCTAAGAAATATTGTACCTCACTGAACATTAGCATTGTATTTTTCCCCAAAACATACCCTGTTGTAACTTGCTGTGATTAATTACTTTTACCTATCACATTCATAATCTGCAAACCATTAATTACCAGATCTCAGAGTGACAGAGTCAGGAAGCTTACAGTTACATTAATAGTGACATGAGGAATGATATCCCTTCTGGGTGAAAGAAAGTTGTTAGTCAGGTTTTCGAATCTTAAGTGAAATCATTGCCTCTAAAGGAATACGATTTCCATCATTTAAGCACATTTTTTCAGAGTGTAATTAGAAAGCATTAACCTTCTTTATTATATGTCTATCTCAGTGAAGCATCTTTAGTCAAGCAATAGTAGCTGGATGGAGCTTTGCTAATGAACGCATCATATATAGTGAATTTCATTATAATCTAAAATGGTGATGTTTGGTCTGTTATGATTTGTCATAGAATTAATCTACTCAAGCTCTGGTTGTGTACAATTGTCCATTTTCAGACGCTACATATTTTTGGTAAGGGTCATGACAACCTTGAGCCTAACCTGTAAACACAGGGTGTGAGGCAGTATGGGAAGGCCACATCTGTCAAGGGGCATGCGACACTCATGGACAGTTTCGAAAGCTAGCCAGCGTCTGAGAGGAAGCCAGAACACCCAGAAAACAATTCATGTGGGTATGGGGGATGATTTGCAAGATCCACATAGAAGGCTTTCTAATCCAGTTTCTAATCCAATTCTGACTGAACCCAGGACCTTAGAGTTACGAGGTTGCAGTGCTAACCTTCAGGCTAATGTTCCACTCACTGTGTCAATTACATTAATTAAAAATAAACAGTATTAAAGAAAAACAAAACGGTTAAAAGGGTCAGAAAATTTAGAATTAAATACATTTTTCTGTGAATTAATTTATAATGTATATATAGTGAGTAAGCAGTTTTTCATTAAAATGTAGTTATACTACGACCTGTAAATTAAACACCTCAAAGCTTTAAAGGAGATCTTATTGGAACAGTCCCCTAAAACATCTTTTGGTTGTTGTCCTGATATGGAACATTTAAGAGAGCTTACAGATGGTTAAAGCCTTGCTTCCTGTTTTGGAAACTGTTGGCTTTTTGCCACGTATTTTGGCAATTGCAGTATGGGTAATGAATCCAATTTTGCTCAGAAAAATAATTAAGAAGTTTTACCTTTGCAAACTAGAATGGCCATCTAATTAAGAGAGCTGTCAACTACAAACCAAAGAATGTAATCTTCATAATTAGATACTCTTATGAACACCTTAGTGAGCTATATAGAGATATGAAAGCTTTAATTTGTGAATAACAAAGGTGCTATGGAGATATAACTCAGTAGCTGATCTCATCTTGTAAAACACAGAATGTATTCATTTTTTTCAACATTTTGGAACCAAATATGATTTGTCTAGAAAGAGGTGTTATATGAAAGAAGATAAACAATTTGCATAGTGCATATTAAATATTACATATTTGAAGTACAGTACATTAGCTTCTCAGAGTAAGACTACTGGTCTCTCAATTTTCCTTGCAGGAGTTGCTACAGGTATTTACATTTACTGCTGTCTCTGACCCTACAAACTAGAAAATAAACTTAAACTGGAACAACAAGTTCTGGTTTAAGAACACACCCTCACACCTGAAGAAGGCTCTGTAGCCGAATGTTGTGTTTCCATTATTCTCCTTTCAGCATGGGACAAACCTATTACTTGTTCTTTTAAACAAGAACAATATGATAAACAAGGCTACACACACTGGCTTTGCCTTCCCAAAATTCAAACACAAATTTCTTTGCCATGAAATGAATTTAAAATGCTGCAACCACCAATAGCTCTGATGCTAAACTACTTGCCAAACTATAATTCACTGACCCAATACAAACACAAATCCTATTCACAGCCATCAGCTAACATTGAAGGTCGATACCAGTAGGTAATGTATTTGAGGAACAAAATATTGCCTTCCATTGATTGTAATAAATTGAGGTGGAGTATCGACACTTCATGATGCTCCTACTTACAATATACACATTGTTGTAAAATTGTACAAATGTTCATGCACAACACTCTGAAATCTCCTGCACCTTATAAAAGTGCTGATCTTTTTAAATTGATGCGGCATTATGAAATTAGTAATTAATTTAAAATGACGGTATCTGCAAGTAGCCTTGACTGTTTCTCGTTAGCTTCACAAAGACTCACTGTCTATTTAAATATCTAGATATCTCATGAATAAGAAAACACGGCACTCCATGAGCAGACAGCTATTCTGTGTGGTCTGTAGCAAGACTCCAAACAAACAAATAATGACAGCTTGGGCATTGTCTGTATCAGGACAGCCCTTGTCTTCTGCCTGCCTTGGAGCTAGGTTCTGGGGCTGATAAAATCAGTGTGGTTTCTCTTTTCTTAAGCCCCTATATGAGCTGCAGGTAGGAGAGAGAGAGTCTAAAACTTGGACATGGAGTCCTCTCACCCTGCCCACTGAACCTGAACCAAGTGAGTGTAGCTCGCCTTGACAAGAGCACTATTGTCCACTACATTAATCAAACTCACTGAGCCAGGTAACATTTTTTTTTCTAACAAGATGAATGGGCTGCTTTTTTAGCTGGAAACGATTCGCAAATCGGGTTTGAGGATGTGTTCCTCTTTAATAAGTTTGATGAGCTCGGTGGAGTTGTGTGCCACGTCTGACACTCAGTGTTAACCCTGGGTATTTTGACCCATTGAGGAGAGCTCCTGGGGAGGCACAGGGAGAGCAAGGGAAGAGGCAGGTGAAATTGCCTGAATAAGAGGCCCTTTTTCTTCTAAAGGCTTTTCTCCAGATGAAAAGAATAATTACCACAATGATACTTCTAATTATGCTGTCATTAGGATCCTGCAGTGGTCTGCTGTGATGCGTGAAGCACTCCTCTTCCCCTGAACATGATCCATGTGGTGGGATAGCAGTGAGCTGGATAGTTCTAAAAGTGCTTAACTCTTAAATCCCCAAGGAATATTACACACATTTACTGGCTGCGCAAGTTTTCCAGAACCTCAGTGTAATCAAGCAAAATGTCCGGATCTCTTTGTATTTTAATGTCGTTTTCTGTGTTTGCATTAATTATTCCTACATGCATTCTTAAGGTTTAATCTATGCACTAAATATCACAGGGATACTTGCATTGCATTACAAGAGATACATTACAAGCACTGTTAGACATTGAATGAGCATAGTGATAGTGATTTTTGAAAGTGGACAATACCTGCATGTGACTTTTGAAAGCAAGGTAAAAAGATTAATTTAAGGATAGGAAATAATACATAAGGATATGTGAAATTTAATAGTTATTAAAATAATCTCTTCTTCCTCTAAAACACACAGTATAGAAGCATAAGTAAGCCAATTCAAACCATTCCTTTTGCTTAGGTTAAACTCTAAGACAGCCAATTGCACATTTTTTGTAATAAAAAAGCCTGGAACCATTTTTTAAAGGAGCAAAATAAAAAACCTCTTTCATCACATTTTGTTGAGTTTACAAATCAAGAGTATTAGAAAACAGAATCAGGAAAGGAGAGAAATATTACAAAAATGTATAAAACAGTTGCTAAGACAAAATAACCAGTGTTTTACTGGCTGCACTACTGAAAATGTTTCACTAAAGTTTTCAGGTCTTTTATAAAATTTAGATCAAGTGATCTAGTGACACTTAAAAAAATAAATTTACTACAGGTGTATCTTCTTTAAAGAATGCTGGGATATTAAAACCAGTGAATATGCATTTTTAAATGCATTTGCCAATGGTCGTATTGTAGAAACTATGATTGTACAATGTACTGACAATGAAGTGTGTGAACGGAAAGAAAAAGTGCCCCAGTTTGAATCAAAACAAAAGATTGAACGATGTTAATTCATTTTCTCATTTATGTTACTTTAGGAATTAATGTTATTTTTAAGTTTGTTGTAGCAGTTGTATACAAATGCAGTGAAATTTTTAAATTTTGGAGAAGGAAATTGAAGCTTTCTCTTCTTTTTTTTGGTGTTACCTGATTTTAGTCCTGAGGCACTTATTATGCATTTTTAAATACCAGACTTGAACAAAACAAAGAAGTTGGAGTCTTTGTAAGTACACCAAAGCAATGTTTTCAGCAGCTTTTGCAAAACAAGATATTAATTGGATTTAGATATTTGCAAAACGATATATTTAATGGGATTACCGCTCATATAATGATCTCATTTATAAGAGAGCAATCTAAGCTTTGGGGCTGATAATGCATTTCCAGTTCTTTGGTAGTTAATGTTGTGTTACGGGGGAGATAAAATTTAAGCCCCATTGTCCATTAATAGGTAAGTTACCCAGGTGAAATGGAGCTGATTCTGTCAAGGTGGGTAGGTGGCTGAGCAGGAGTGCACACAGTCTCGCATTCCAGCCAGTACACAGGGCACAGATACAGGCCAGCCTGAACTCCTGACAAGTTCAAGGCAGGCCCAGTGCATCCCTGAACAACATAATGGGCCTTTCTTATTGCCTTTATCCACAGCGATATCTTATTGAAGCTTTTACTTGACCCATTTCCACTTAAGTGCCTAAAGGAAATGTGCTCATAGAAAGGAGCCACTCATTTGTTTTGCTCTTTCACGTTTTATAAAAAAAAATATTTCGGAGGCCATGATACAAATGTATTATATTTAAGGTTTCTCTGAGTAGATTTTTTCCCCCTTGTGAAGAAATATGTACTATCCATAGTTCTAACAGTCAGATCCAAATATAGGGGTGCAAGTGTTTTTACAATGTGCAGTTAGTGTACTTTTGAAGATAAGCTGTTATTTAACTTGTAACGTATTGTTGTTTCTAGAAATCATCATTCCATTCAAATAAACCGTGATTGTCTTTGTTGT
Organism: Lepisosteus platostomus; assembly: GCF_059453375.1. Lineage (NCBI taxonomy): Eukaryota > Metazoa > Chordata > Actinopteri > Semionotiformes > Lepisosteidae > Lepisosteus > Lepisosteus platostomus. Next base: position 32,867,278 of record NC_142616.1, on the reverse strand, counting down.
ACAGTGTGCTACAGTAGTTCTTTTCTTTGCTGAACAAAATTTAACATTATAGCTCTGAATTCTATGGCATCTGTAGTTTAGAAATTAGTTTGATCTTTATGGCTTAATAAAATAATATCAGATCCTGTAGTGTGTATATACAGTATTTGAAATGATAATTGCAAACAAACACATTTTCTTCGTTTGAGTCACTTCACTGCCATTTTCTCATAATCCTTGCAGCTAGGAAATTTGAGGAGAATGATGTTTAAAGCTTTATTCACTCTGTGGTCTTTCCTCTTCCTCATTTTTTTCTTTTTTTCTCTCATTTCATTTTCACATTTTTATTGTCAAGTTTTCAAAATATCACCATTTCAGGTAATAATAATGAAATTATTTTATTAGCTTTATGTCCTTTAATATTGCAATAAAGAAAATCTCATGAGCTTTTAATTGATGCAGGGAAATCATTAAATAATTTCATAAGGTTTGGATTAAAGGGGATTCTCTTTTTTTTTCTGAAGCTCAGTGAAAAATAAATGAGGCCATGTTGTTGCACACTGGGCTCCATGTGTGTTGATTTTGAAAATGCAAATCAGACAAGCTTTTATGGTCATGCAGCCTGAATCTTTTAATTGTGTCTTGCAAACTTCATTTGAGTGTCCTTTCAATTTATATACACAATCTGTTTTTGGTTAATTGTGTGTACCCAAAAACTGAAAATACTTAATAAATTATTCTAGACCATATTGAAGGCCAGAGGTTTATCAACAAGTTATTAATACACCTCTTATGGCTCGGTTTTCTTTTTGAATAATTCGAAACAATTTACAATTACTATGAAAAACGAGACTTGACCACCTTTATTTTTTAAACATAACAAATAACTTATTATTGTTTAACCTAAAAAAGTCACCCATGCTAAATATCTTATAAATATTGATTTTGTTGTATATACTGTATCTATACTGGTTGTTGGCTAGCTTTGCGTGCTATTTATTTAAATGAATTGTTTCCATAACTTCAATATTATTTTTTTCCACGCATAGTAACAAAGTAGGGCATATTCCAAAGAAGAGTGATATTATAGCTGCTGTTCAATATTATTATCTTCACACAGTGCAATCTGTATAATCTGGCAAAAGCATCTATAGTGGTACATATCAGTGTCTCCTTTAGGACATTCAAGTAATTGAATCATAGACCACAATTTCTTGCAGTAGAGAGCATTCAAAAGGTGTAAGGTTTAAAATCACATTTCTCCATGTGCTTTACACAAAGCCGAGTGACGAAGTTGACTTTTCAAGAAACTGATGATAAACCATGTCTAAAGCTGGACTTTCTGGTTACCCAGCCAGAGACACGTTTGTGTTCATTGTCACTCATTACACTGGACTGTCAGTTTGAACAAAGGCCTGTCACAAATGACAGCAGTGGTGAAGCTTTTTTTCTCTGACAACAGTGTGACTGGCCATACAACTGCAGAGTGACAAAGTTTCCAAATAATGAGCCACCTCTTTCAGCGAAGGCAAACGCACATATGTGAACTCATCCAGAAAGACAGACTGAAAAGCTCGTATTCAGGAGAAATTAATCTGAAAACAAGTGTTTTTTTGTGTCTTGGGAGTATTATTTTCATTGCCATCAATTTGGTACACAGATAGAATGTGATTCAAGCTGCACTATCAGGTTCCCCCCCTTCCCCCCATCAAAACAGCCACCTATAGGCAGACTGCTTTCTGAGCTGCTCTTTCATTCGGGCTAATCTACAGCTGAGTGAGATGCTGCTACCAGTTCTGTACCCCCCCAGCTCCCTCCCCCCCCCCCCCAACACACACACACATACCGCCGTGAAAACTCTCAGTTCCCCCTCAATGAAACGATCTAATCCAGGGAATTAAAAAACATAGGACCTCCAGCTAATACAAATGACTTGTGCCCACTAAGAAGCTATTAATTGGCAACATAAAATATTTAACGTTCCTTCAGGCCACTTTTAATGGCATTTTGAAAATTAATAGAAGGATATTTAAAATAAATAGGCCTTTGGTCATGTCAGTTTCTTGCCCCTTAGCTTCATTTGTTTATTTAGTCAGATAGCCAAGCCTTTCCTAGTAAATTGTGACAGCTTTTTTTGCCAAGGAGAACACTGTTAAGGGTAATTTTCAAACTGGTTGCATTCAGACCTTTCTATCTTTAAAGTTTTTAATGCTCCCCAGAGGCCAGTTTATGGAGAGTCTGATAACATTTCTGGTGTTGATGGCCTTTCTTCTACTGATATAGTGGTTTTATCATTAATGCTGCTTTAAGGGGAAATTCATTCCAAAACAAAAATTAAACATAAATTATATCATTATAAATTATATCAAACTGCTTTTCTGAATGTGTTAGGTCATTTGGTGATAATTGTACATTTTAAAACAACTTTGGTTGCTGAGCAGTTACTCAAAGGATTAATATGGTTTCCTTTTGAATCTGATAGCCGTATAGTATATCCTGTCTCAGTATTTGTAATTCTAGGTATTAACCATCCCCTTTATTCTAGATATTAATCTGCTTTAAAATATTAAGTGTTGAAACGAACACCCCTGCATGATATTTGTGTGTATGCTGTAGATGCATCAATAAACAAAACATCAAGTAAATGGAAGTTTTGTTCGGATGTGTGACAATTTCATTTTGATATATATCTGAGTTCCCAGCAATATGTGTTCTGTACATTCTGTACTCTGATGTTTAATTAATCTGCCTTATTTGCTTGTAATTAAACATAATGTATTTATGTAGAACTACCCCTTTAAAAAGGGGAGTTACACAGTATTCAATTGTCAAAGTTAGAGAATCAGTGATTAAAGGTTTAAATGTGGAATGTTGCTGCACACTGTATGGTCTAAGCCTGTTTTTGCCTTACCCTTTTTGCAGCTTTGGTTGTTTCCCCAAGGCCGGTTTACTGTGTCCACTGACACTGCAGTGGGTGTGGTATTTTAGAATACGTTAGTAACGTACTCTCCTCCTTATACCAACAGAAGGCATCTTTTCTGGCTCAGCAGGCTGCATTTGGAAGACTTGTTTTTGAGATCGGTGGTGTGGCATTACAGAGCTGAGATTATTATCTTATTAGTTGAAATGATCATTATTAAGGATGGCAGCATGGAGAAGTAGTTTAGGTTCCAATCCCTGCTGTTGTACCCTTGAGCTGGGTACTTCACCCAGATTGAACCAGTAAGATACTGGTGGAAATGTACGTCACTTTAAATAAGTGTCAGACAAAACAAACTATCATGTGAAGACTAAATACTGTACATTAAGAACTATAGTTTGGTATGATTTGTATTTTATTTCAGACCAAATATGTTTTCAGTGTAAGACGTTTACAGTTTAACAAGGCAAAAGGGTGTAAGTACTAAGAACTGTAGGGTCTGCTAAATGTTTGCTTGAGCAATAGTGTCAGTAGGCATGCCATTTCCAGATTTTACTACCTTGTAAAATTCACGGCAAAAGATTGGTATGCACATAACAGAAAACATGATTTCGAACTCGATTTTGTCTAGTTAGAAAGACGGTTTTCTAGAGTGTTGCAGTGCTTTCTCCATGTATGTTTTTGTTTGCATATGTGTGCATTTTCCTTCACTGGATTCATTTTAATTAAATGTATCTGATGAAGTTGTGTCAGTCTTCTGAAAAATGCAAACAGACCTGACAGTACTGACATTCGTGTATCATACAGTATGTGATTACACTGTAATATTTTTGGCGACATGATGATAAACTGTTTTTCTACAGTTTTGAAAGTACATTTTTAACCTCTAGATGAATTTTCTATTACCAGCATTGCAGTGTACCCATGCTTCAAATTCCCACTTAGTGGCGTTTGTTAAAGAGTATATTCCTTTCAGCCTTTAAGTACCTGTTGGTAGACAAGTTACAGAACATTCTGAATTTACATTTCATCCTGAGAGATGGTAATGGAACTACATAATGATGCCAGTTGCTTTTACAAGCTTAGACAAGATTTAGAGCAAGCCTTTTATTTTCTTATTATTCTTGTTTTAAAATATGCTTTCATGCTGCCTTGATCTTATTGCAAAATGTTATTTTAACTATATGTTATAAGAGCAGAAAATGTATTTTGGCAGAACACGTCATGGGAGACAGCTGAATTTATGGTTGTTGGTGAGTGCTGTGGATATTAAATCTAATTGTACTTTTCATGTATCCAGCGTTAGTCAGCTGGGGTCCAGCTGTGATATTAAAGGACAAATAGTCTGACCTGAAGAGGGCTTGTACTCTAAGAAATGTTTGAACCTGCTGCTCAATTGTAACACTGGCAGTGTATGACATGTAAAAGGAACATGTTAAGAAGAAAAGAAAACACTCTACATGTATACTTTGTTCTGTGTGGCCATTTACCTTTTCTTCTTAAGAGGTGCCTGTTAAAATTGAGCATTTTATGTGAAACAACTAATAGGAGTCACGCTTTGTCTAAAGAGTATTCTCCTAGCCAATGTGAACTGAATAACTGTGCAATATACTGTGCAGAGGTGTTTAAAAAATACAGAAATCACCCCTTTTCACACCAGGACATCTTAGCTGTGACAGTAATTTGATTATTCACATGTACAGTATTTTTCATTCCTATTGTTTGAGGAACAAAGAGTAAACTTAGCTATCAAATTGTTTTTCATAATGAACTAATTTAACTTTAAAAAAGGAAACACTAACTTTGTTAAAAAGTACACTAAGTACGATTTTTTATCACAGGTATGCTAAACACGCTGTCTCAGGGAAACACGTGCAGATGTCTTAGTCTAATTTAAAGAGATTGGAATTCATCACTTCCCAAATTGTAATCGTACAGGAGGCTTTGAAAACATGTGAACCTTGCCTTTATGAACTTGTTTAAGACCATGAAATTATAATGAAACGCTTGGAATGTATCTATTTTAGATCTCTGATGGACTGCAGCTCGGTCAATATGGATTTATTAAGTGTTTGAATGTGAGTCACAGGCTGCTTGGACAGCTATGGAAACAATCTTTATTAAGACCTAGTCCAGTACATTACTCCTACTGTATTTATGTACAGGTATTATACTGTTGTTACAGACTTCATAATTTATTGCATTCCATAACTGGGCAATTTTTATTTGAAATCCCCAAAATGTTTTTAATTTTTTCCACTTGATTTAGAATGAGCATAGAAATTATATTATAGGCCAGAGTTTAAAAGCACCACTTACAGTATACAATTAGACATGATTCCTAAAGAACAAAAAGCTCATATAAGAGAAACATGTATTTATGTAGATATTCTGAAAATCGAAAGGTATGTTTTATATAAACAGATAAGAACAGATATTTTATAAGAACAGCTTTTGACTGGATGTTTTTAGTGTCATTTGTATTATTTGATCTGTTTGTTGCATAAATGGTAAATCACCTTATTTGTGAGAGTTCATTGAGCACAGGTGATGTGATTTAACCTGTTAAATGCCAAGCCTGGTGAAAATTCAGAAAGAAATTCACATAAAGTTGTCTTCCAACCTCACATACCAAGAGAACAATGTGTTTTTAGTGTGGTGTAATCTGTACTAATTCAACTTGGATAGTTTTACTATTAGTTGAACTAATATTCTTTCTAGAAGAGTCAAGGTTTTGTGTATACACTCTGATGGACAATAGTGTGGGACTGTGGATTAGCAATGAACAGGTACATGTAGTTTAGCTTGGGACAAAATCCCACTAAACAACATCATACAAAACATACAGTATGTGGCAGATAAACAGCTTGTATTTCTTCCAAAGGTAGCCACACACTCTGCTGGGCTAAGACTGTTGAATCACCATAATGATTCTGCTCTCATCATTTCAGTGCAGTTACCATAACAATATTGGTTAAATATATTTTTTATGATGTTACAATGGTTTGTATCTTTGTGAATATATTGCAATTGTAGGTGATAAATCTCTTTTGATGTTTGTGCATGTAAAAGCCTAATTTGAACTAAGCATTTCCTTAACCTTTTCAATCCACCTTCTTGTGTCTTTTCATAAACAGATAACAGACTGGTGTTCTGTTAACAAAATAAGACTCCAGTTCGTTTTTCATCCCTTTAGTTTGTCTGTTGTTATATATAATGTGTTTTATTGAAAACAATTAAAGAGTTGTGAATAATGGCTCACAGGCAGATGTTGCATTTTTAAATTTTATTTAGGATGGGGGACAGGATTAAACTCAAATGTGTACAAGAAAGTAGAAATGCATTTTATTTGTTGCAAGTAATTTAATTGTTTTTTTTGTATTTCTGAGTTCTGTAGTGTATTGAGGGTGAGAGGAATCAAAGCTGGTCTTTATGACAACCATCTTTTATGGCCTCATCCACACATTGATCTCAACCACATAAGCTATATTCACAGCTGTAGAGCTTGTTTTGTTCACATGTGCTTTCACAAAGGGGTATTTAGATTTTTTTAAATTTTTAATCCACTTCCAGTAATTACATCTAAAATCTACTGCATTTATTGAGTTTGTGAACCTCTCATAGCACTTTATTTGCCTCTGCTTTTGAGAGCAGATCAAAACAGAGCTCTGTTTATGTCTTAAGAACAGTTTCAGCACAGTCAATCCAGAAGCTACTGTATCAGACAAATGAGACCTGCCATTCAACAGAATGACATTGACAACACATTTGAAAAATAAAAACAACAAACCCTTTCTGGCTTCATTTATTCTTACACAGATATTCACTTTAACTCTTGTGTTTGTTTTTGTCTTGTTCTTATTGGTACAGTACCTGGTACAGATGTTGGTTAGCCCTGATACATGGAATTTGTTTGTCAAACATAATTGACCAACACCGGTCAAATGTAGGTTGTTTTCTGCTGAAATGGTGAAGTTTAATGGACTTGAATAGATAAATGATATTAAACTTGGTTTCCTGAAAGTGTCTTTTGTAACCAATTTTGTCACACAGAGTAGCAGAAATAAATACAAGCCGGTCCCCAGGATATTTATGATAATAATTTAATGGCTGAAAAATTGTACTGTATTTTATCTGTTGATTCATAACCTTCTTGTGCCAAATACTGCTGCATGCACTTAATTAAATAAAAAAAACAGTCGACATTGGCAGCAAGATTATTGTACATTATAAGAGTGATTTATGTGAAGGTTGGGTTCTGCGTAATTTTAATGCGAAACTGAATATTCAGTGAGAAAACTAGGATAACCTTTTTTTTAACCCAAAATGATTTATTGCTTTATTGCTAAAGTTTCCCCCTTTTGTGTGTAGAATGCCCCTCTCAAAAAGTAAATAAAATATCCTATTCGTAGCATGTTTGCACACTGGTTTTATATTAGACATTCATTTTCACTCTTAAATGTTCCAAAGTCAGCTTGGCATACATTTTCAGTTTATATTTAAAAGCTTTATTTTGTATTTTAAGTTAGTTTTTGGCCTCAGAGTTATAGATTATTTCAAGCCTTTGACTCATTATACTTTCTCTGGAACCAATCTTCAAACCTGGGTGTCTCAACATATCTAGTAACCTCTGGTTTGCCCTCTAGAATTCATCACATACTGTACGTGCTGAATGGCTTCTAAGGTACTTTGTCTCTCTCAGAACTATACGTAACTCCCTAATGCATATGGACTGAAATGTTTTACATTTTTTCACAAATGGCCTAATCTGTAGAAGGCAAGCCTTTTTGGTAGCAACAATCGGCTTCACTATGGGTTGTTTCTCAAAGTGCACCGCACTTCAGACATCCCGCTCAGTTCAATGAGAATATGATCTCATCAAAAAACAATTAAATGTACTGAGCATATTTTGTGGCTTCTCTGCATATGGTGGCTGTGGTAAATAGGAGTGTAAATTTGGCATGTCTAAAAAGTAGGATAATGATTATAAATATGACAGCTTGGAAACTAATTACAACCGTCTCATTGCGCGGCCCAGTAATGGCTCTAACATTTCTATAAAACTCATTTAAATCTTCCACTTGTCCAGAAAAAGCCCTTGTCTCAAGCCTTTTGGAACATTTTTACTGGTTTACATTTATATGGGATTAGTGCTAAATTGATAACCATATGAAAACAATCTCACCAGATGTCTTTTCTATCAAAAAACAACCTCCCCATTGTGTAGCTGTTTAGTTTCCTTTTAATTACTACTTAGTTAAAGCTTTTTATTGGTTGTTTAGCTGTACAGTTTCATGCATAGCAATACCACCTCAATAAATGAAGAATTGTCTGATGTGATGTTAAGTCATTTTATATTCTAGCAATATTTTGTGATGGCTTTCTTATTAAGTACTTTTTAGTAGATGTGTTTTTTGGAGATAGTGCAAACTATTTTTTTATAAAGGATGCAAGAAACCTTTACACAGAATTTATTAGTCTTTGTTAGAGTAAAAGGCTCACTTATCTTTCTTCGGTTTGAAACGAATGAGCACCAAAGCCTCATTGTTAACTGTAAGGCGAATCATCGATCCAGTTTTTTAACCGCTTTATGCAACACAGGATCGCTGGGGAGCTGGAGCCTATCCCAGCAGGCAGAGGGCACAACTCTGGATAGGGACACAAACATGTACACACTCACACCAAGGCCAGTTTTCACAGAAGATAATTAACCTACCAGTATGTCTTTGGACTGTCGGAGGAAACCGGAGCACTTGATGGAAATCTATGCATACATGGGGAGAACATACAAATCCCACGCACATACTGTAGCGCCCTAGCAATTGAACCCAGGGCCCGAGTGCTACAAGGCAACACTGTGCCACCGTGCCTCCCTGTAAGGTGAACCATATGTTGTAAATCAGCCTTAACAGTTCTATATTCAATCCGAATCCCTTGGGAACATAGAAACCAACATTTTGATCAATGTATCTTCAACTCAACAAACATAGATTTTGAAATATAAAGACAGCGATAAATCAAGATGAAACAAAATCCTTGGTTGTACTAGTGTTCCAAATGCTTTCCACCACCAGCACACATACTGTACAAGTTTTTTTTAGCTTTCAAGGGGAATCATATAGTTGGATGTAATATTTGGATTTCTAGCACATCGTTAACATCCCAGTTCATCTTTAAAGTTAAATATTAACACTCAGTGTGAAGTCTTAAAGATTAATCTGTCTAGAATCAGTGTAACTAGGTTGAAGTAAGACATCTACTAAACTCATCTCTCAATCCAATTGTTCAACATTCAAGTGAAATTCACAGAGCAGAGTCAGATTAAATTTAATCAATTCCATTAATGTGAAACACCAAGCATAATACCCAGAAGAGTCCCAGGATACATTGTGAAGTTTACATTTAAATTTAAGATTAATGTTTCTCAGTTTCATAAAAGTGTGCTCATTCCATTTATTTGGTTAATTTAAGAAAAAAAAAACTGTAATGCATTCCAATAATGTTTTTGGATGTGACCAACAATTTATTTATTTTATATGACTGCTGGAGAATGCAGTGTCTCCCACATGTCTGTGATAGGCTGGGCTTCATTATTATTGCCACATGTTGAGCTCTTCTTTACTTTTCCAGACTGTGTGGTCACACAGTTCAAAGGCTCTGGGCTCATTTGTTATACAACTTTATATAACAGCAACCCAAGCCTCAATGCATCTCAAAGTAACAAAGGAATGCTGCCTCATTCTAAAGTGGGCCCAGCATAATAACCATTTGCATCATCTGTTTCAGTAATTAAAATGTAAAACATGAAACGTTTAGGAGCTGCTTCGCAGACTGCCGTGACTTTTCCCAAGGAAACTTATTAGTGGGTTTTAACCTCCAATAATGATGTAAAATGTGCTCTTCAGAGCAGGCCTTGGAGATGATCCGTACCATCCAAGAGACGATGGCATGTCAAGACAGGCCTACATATGGCAGCAACCTGTCACAGCTCTACATTGGAAGCATTCTGAATCTGGGCATGGGCATTTCGGATTGACTGATTTATCTTATCCACCTGAGGCTGCTGTGATTGTGGCACCTCCTTTGTGTGAGCCAAGCCCAGGCATGCCACTTGGCAAGGTGTTCCCATCTTTACATTATGCCTTGCAGGTGACAATCCATCAGCTTCTCTGCTGGCAGACCGCTTGCCCGTGGGAGTTTTAATCTGAACAAATTGGCGATTGCTTTGTATACATGTCCTTTGCATGTGCTGGCTAGCAGACCTCTATTATAATCTCCTTTTCACTGTTTAGTAGCTAATTATGTAACACCTGTCTGTTTGTGTGGCTTCTGTTATTTGCTGCTTCTTCATGTGGATTTTATAGTGTCTTAATGAAATGATCTGAGCTTTGTCCAGTCAAGTTACAGTGACACAGAGCTGAGATTTTCATTCCTTTCAATTGCCACATCAATTCAATAGTTTTAAGACCTGTAAAAAAGAATTCCTTTGAAATGTATTCCTTTTTCTCACGTCTTAAATACGTCCTCAAAAGCCTGTTGAATTCCTGTCCCCTGAGGACAAGAACTAGGATATCTTCTCTAAAGCAACGACTTAAGCCAAAAAAATGATTCCAGAGAATGTACCATACTCTCTGCCACATATTTCTACTCATACACATAGTGGTTATTTTAATATTATGTTATTCTGAACTTTATATGCTAGTGTTATACTGCACGTTAAAAGAGTTTTCTGCTTATTTAGTTTATCCTTTTGCCTTTAAGCAGTCATTTATAATTTTTTGCCGTTTAAAATACATACTGTAGCTGCTTTTTCCTCTTTTATTTCATGCAATGAAATAAAAGACTCTGAATGGCTGTAGTGGAAACACAGTGATTTGCTGCTTAATGTTCTGTTTGTTCCTACAGGTATCTAGTAATCATATATTGTACTCTGCCACCAATCTCTGACAAGGCAAGAGCATACAGGGAGCGTTCTTGGTTAGTATTAGTAACATTGTAGGGCACACAGATTTAATAATAATAATTCCTGACAGTTACAGTATATAGTGTCCCACCTGGATGATGTGACAGCAGCCATAGTGCACCAGAATGCTCACCACACATCAGTGGGGAGGAGAGCAGAGTGATGAAGCCAATTCGTAGATTATTAGGAAGCCATGATTGTTAAGGCCAATGGGAAATTTTGCCAGGGCTCTGGGGTTAATCACCACAGAGTGTCAGGACCTCAGTTTTACGTCTCATCCAAAGGATGGCGCCTTTTTACAGTATATTATACAATTTGTACAAGGCTCTATAAAGAATTTTACACATGAACTTTGCAGCACGTGGTGTTAGCTAATCTAAATAGCTGGATCAAACATCTTATGCAGATGGAGTCTTATCCTTTTCTCTGCATTGTTTATACACAATGGATTGTAATACATGTATATTAAAATCAAGGAAGGCCATTTACAATGTGAAACATTTTATAAAATTGCAGTATATATAGCCTAAATCTGTAATAGAGGACTCTGGAGTGTGTTGGGCAGCCTGTTGACAGCTTTAAATTAGTTCAGTACTTAAAAGGTAGTGTGTATGTTGGACTGAGGCAGAATTAGCCAGGAATATTCTTAGTTCAGAATGAAACAGTGAACCAACAGGAACAGTAGAACTGTACATTATTCACTGGGTGTTGTCCGTGTCTGTCAGTTTTGTCATTGACAGCAGAACTGTGGTCTCTGTTCACTGCAGGAAGATGGGAAAGTCAGACAGTCATGTGACAAAATGTGTTTTCTGTTGCTCTGTGACATTTTGCTTAGGTAGTCATTTGTTATTCTATATACAGTATAAAAAAGTGGAAAATAAGTTCTAAATTAACCAATAAATTATTGAATTGTAATTTGAAGAAGTGCTCAAATTGTTGAAATCTGGATTTTTCAAATTCATGTTTTAATACATTATGCAGTTGTTACTGCAATGTAGTGTAGAAGTCATTTACAGTCAGGATTTTTTTGCAGAGGATTTCATTCAAGCCTCAAGGACTAGAAAAGATACTTTGATAACAGTATTAGTATTACAGGTCTATTGCCTCCATTGTGTCCAACTTATTCCACAATAGCTATGAGAATTTAAATGGCGGAAGGTGCTTCAGTACAGCTGTGTATTTCAAGCAATCAAGCAAAATTAAAACGTACTGCATATTTATCTGTGTAAAAAGAATATAGTAAACCTGTACCAAAGCCTAGTGCTTTGAGTCCTTGCTGCCTGACGATCACAATTGCCTCTGACCAGGAAACTCACCTCTATTTTCATGCTGCATTGTCCCTCCTGCTCTTGGGAGAATGAGTGAATGTACTGTACCTCAGACATACCAACTCTTCCACACCGGTCCCACTGTTGTGAAGAGACCCATGAACATGCGTGCTGACTGACCTGTACAATAGGCCGAACACATCCAAAGCGCATTCTTACTTACAAAGCCTCTTCTGTTCTTAACGGCTCACATTATAACAGAGCAGGACTAAAAACATTAAACAACAATTTAAATAATTAGTTCTTCATGTCCATAAACAGTGAAATTATTTGATTTTAGTTGTAATTAAAACATGTAATTAAAGATATGACTGAAATTATACTTTGGCACTTTTCACATCTACAGAAACACCAATGTGCTCAACCAATTTCAATATGATAGCAAATTTAGCTTTACCTTTGGAGTAAAGTAGGCTTTAAAGAAAATACTGTATATTAAGAATGCAAAGATTAGTAAGTAAAAGCATATCTAATTTACCAGTGAACCATTAGAGCAAGATTCTCTTTAGATGATTGTTGCTGCATCTCTTTGACCAACATCAACTTTGAAGAAGTTTATTTTGGTTGTTGTTTGAACAATTATGTGCACTGAATTTTATATATGCTTCAAATATGAAATCCTGAAGACCTTTTCAACTTTAATGTTTGTTGTTTAGCAAATCACTGCTTCACATAATAATGTGTACTGTAGCTACACTAAAGAGTTTGAAATTCCAAGTGCAGACGAAGAAGTATTTGACCAGTATTTGTATAATGTAAAATTATATTGGTATCTGGATAATTATCATGGTGAAGGTGACAGATGAAGACATTTCAGTACGGGGATGAAAGATGGAAATGGTTAAAGGAAGTGACAGAGATGGTTCAGAGAGGAATGCTGTTTCACTGCTTCACTAAGACGAGGCAGCTTCCTAATCCTGAACAGCGCTGATGGACACCACCGAGAGCTCGGCTTGGCAGCAGCCCAGACACCAGCTGAGGACCTTTATTCTGTGTCATTTGCATCGTATTAGCACTGGACCTCGAGTCCCTGCTGCCTGTCGTGCAGTTTGTAACCCCCGCCTCCCTTCCTCACTCTCTTTTGCCTGTTAATTAGAGGGGAATCAGGAGTTAATGAAGAGCTCCTGATCCGAGTATGATTCAATAGCCTGCTCCCAGACAGATATCTGCCCCCACCCACCAAGCTGAGGCTGTGTCCGTGGCATTGGAGTGCAGAGCAAAGCGCAGACCTGCTGAGGCCTATTACACCACAGCTCCCAGGGGAGCTCTTGCATGGTGGGCTTTGTTAGTTAAAGATTTGAAGGAGTTAATTGCTTCAAGATTGCTTGAAGATTAAGTTACAAGGAGCACCATATCACATTAGCATGATATGTCAATGCATTATTATAGGCAAGTTGGTATTGCGATTCTGTGAGTGTGAGTGAATGTGTTCAGTATGTAAAGAATGCATGCAGAGATCACTGTATATGAACAAAAGACTGCCATCTGCACTATTATGGCCGGTCATGAAACTGATATTGGTATGTTGGGTGAATGAGTAGTTTTTTGGTTGTGAAGTAGTATTCAGGTAAAACAGTATTTTCTATGACAGCTGTACTGATGCTCTATTGAACAGACATGGCAGGTAAATCCCTTACATGAATGGTAATCCTCTGCAAAATGTTCGTTTTGACACAAATGTTTTTAAGTTTGTAACCCGCACGTTAAGGAGAACTGTCTTGATTTATTATACTCTGGAATAATGGATTTGCTTTTACATCAGTCTTTTCAAAAGACACAGGGAATTCTCTATTGTCCTTGAAGTCGTCTTTATAATCATAGGATACAGTGTGTTTTTAAATAGTAAGTTAATAAAAACAGGCTTTAAACTGGTTTATATCTCTAAATGTAGTTTCTGCATCTTAACAGTAATCTTCTGTGGCATGGAAATCGTGTTATAAGTATCACTTGACTTACTCCCTAACACTACTCATGCTGCTGTATTTTTATCATGTTTTCCTTACATAGCCCATTTCTTCCTTTGTCCAGCCATTTCTCCTCCAGTCCTATGTACCCCCTGGTTTGTGTGTGCTGTATTTTTCTGTCAAGCTGCCTTTAGTGCCTTTGTGCAAAATCTGCCCAGACTTCCCTACGGGCATGATGGGAATTGTAGTTTGGGGCTCCTAAAGGGTTGTTACATGATTTCACAGATTCTTAGCTTTGAGCTTTACTGCCTCTCTAAAAGCAGCTTATCCTGATTTTACAGAGCTTGGAAAAAAAGAACATTTTGAGCGAGCTTAAAAGCTCTTAAATGATCATTTCATGGTTTGAAGCAGAGTTTTGTTGTTTTGGTTGTTTTTAAGAACAATAAGTTGAGCTGTGCAGGAAAAAATTAAACTTCCTTAATTTAAATATGTACGTCTACAATTAACACCTGCAGAATTTAGGAAAATTTAGATCAATAGAAAAATATGACTATATGTCTTTAGTGTAAGACATATGGTACACAGTATCCAAATAACCTTCACCAACTATTGTCTGGATAGATATTTGATCTAGACATAAATGTAAATAGGTCAGAGAAGAAAGCTGGTGTTTCTTTATGAATTTCTATGGTGATTGCAAGCTCTTGTGTTATATGTGATTCTTGTGGGACTTAAACCTACACATTGTGCAAATATTGTCCTATCAGTTATCATATGAAAATATATATTTATTTCAGTTTTGAAGATTATGTAATATTTCTAAAGGATCTCCCTCCCATAAGCTTTCTTGATTTTTCTTCCCAAACAAGACAACACTGAAAACAGCGCAAATTGCTTATGTGGAACCTAACATTAATAAGTGTGACAAAACAAACTAAGTATAGATCAATAAATTTAATGTCTATTACTTGTAATAGACTTGTCTTAGGGCAGCACAACAGTACAGTGGCGCAGTAGTTAGCATTGCTGCCTCCAGCGCTGGGGTCCTAGGTTGTATGTTCTTCCTGTGTTTGTGTGGGTTTCTGCCAGGTGCTCTGGTTTCCTCCCACAGTCCAAAAACATATTGGTAGGTTAATTGGCTTCTGAGAAGATTTGCCCTGGTGTGAGTGCATGTATCTGTGTCTGTCTGCTCTGTGATGGAGTGGTGTCCTGTCCAGGCTGTATCCTGCCTTGTACCCGTTGCTTGCAGGGATAGGTTCCAGCTCCCCCACAACCCTGTCCTGGATAAAAGCACTTAGAAGATGGATGGATGAACATTTAAGGTTATGAAAATGATCATTAGAACTAAACTGTAGGATCATTTAATGGCAGTGCAATTCCAGGTAGTGGTCAATATTGATGTAGAAGCTGGCAGATCGTGCTTAACTGGTATGCTACAGTTGTTGAACAAGAAAGAGCGGTATTGGACTTGATCAAAATATATCATATTGTATATTTTCAAAAAGCTTTCGATAAAGTTCTTCCTAAAAGATAATATTTTTCAGTAGGAATGCTACTCATGAAAAGGAATTGGAGTGTTTCTATTAACCCATCATTTATGTTGTACACAGCACAAGAAGGCAATAGAAGAATAATATAAGACTGTATAACAGTATTAGACTAAAAGTCTATGTTATGTTAAATGTTAAAATTGTAGAATATACTGGTAAGACTGTTAATGATGCATACAATGTTGGTCAACCAGCTAATAAAACACATTGCTGGTTAGGAAATATTAAAGAGAAAAATGGTTCTTTTGAGTTTCGGGCTCAAAAGAATGTCCTACATTGATAGTCTGAAAGAATTGAATCTTTTTAGTCTTGAGCAGAGGGTGCCTAATGCAAATATTCAAAATCCTTAAAGGCATCGACAGAGTCAACCCAGTTGAGTTCAGAATCTGCAGTGAAACGTGAACTTTAGGAAACAAATGGAAATGTAGTAGCAGCTGCATTGTCGAAGTGGAAGTGCATTTACAACCATGATTAGCAGGCACTTTTTATACGCAAAGGGTTGTGGCAGTATGGAACAAACTACCCAGCAACCTCGTCAAATCTGATTTCCTGGCTCCTGGCTGGACGAGATCCTTGCATCAGTTAGCATCTGGTAGCCAGATAGGCGGAGAAAAATCCTTGGATCGGCTAGTTACTAGCAACAGAAATAGAATGGACTCCTCTCCCCTTTTTTATGCTCTGATAAAATGTTTGTGTACCAATTTAATTGTTAATTTCCTAGCAAAGTAAAGTACTGATTGTTTGAACTCATTCCTATAACTGTTTTCTAGCAACCTGATTTTCCTGATGACAAGCCTTGTGTGAATGCAGTCAGAGTTCAAATTTTGACCCAAAGACCTCTTAATGATGCAAATGTATCTGACACTATTAAAAGTGAAACATTGAAATAAAGCATGGAAAGCACAAACAGCTAGTATGTGTGAGCAATGTCATAATAGAGATTACCTTTAAAACTAAAAGTGCACTTCAAAAAGTAATAAAACGATGCCTTACAATCTAAATCTACAGTGTATCCTGTAATCATCCGTTTTATTTCAAATTCTCTACAGAAGTATTATTAAAATTCACTATTTTGTCCGATTTAATGACAGGTGATTATAATCTTGATAGCAGTGTCTTATGAATATTTGCATACAATTTAACTTTTTTTTCACAATTAATTGTAAATCCCTAAATTATAGTTATTCTCAATGTGTGTGCATGAAAGTGGAGAAATAATGATGGAAAGTCAGACCGACCTCTTTGTGGAAACTGCAGCTTTTCTTACACGCTGCTATTTTTGCTGTTCAATATCTTTTATATGATTCACAGATAAAAAAGGATCTCTGATCCTTCTATCTTAAACTGTAGTAGGCACATGTTATGAGGCTTGGTGCTCTACAGTACATGCTTGCATCCAAAAATAGATTTTAACAATTCTCCACAAGGATGCACTAAATCTCTACTTCACTAATCCATGAAATAGTTCACATTTTCAGAAATGTTCAGAGAGGACAAAAGATTTGTTTAGCTTCTGCTGTTTATCTAGGGAGAGGCATACGAAAAAAAATCACAAATATATTTAAATAGAGTATTCATCCAGCAAAGGAGATTTGACATCATGTCAATTCATACATAAATATAGATAGATAACTATTTTTTGCTTATTTTGTGCTGCAGTGTTTTTTTTTAATCTTAAACCAAACACAGACAAGAAGGCCATTTGAACATGTGTTAGATAAATGTTAATCACATTAACATTTGCCGGAGTTCCGTAAATCTCCATAAATAGCATACTGAAGTTGATCCCTTTTTTTCTATTCAAAGAAAATTATAGTTGATGAATTGCTTTTGCCATGCATGTAGGCTAATGAAAGCTTGGCTCCTGGGCTTTCCTTAACAAAGGCATGCAATTTTGCCACAGTTTCCACTAAAATAGGAACCTGTTCCACTTTTAATTAATAGTTATTCCTTTTTCATTTAGAAGTGTGTGCATACTTTTAAATTGATTTTGTAGGTGAGTGCTGTAATTCATGCTCAAGGAAAAGCCATTGTATTGAGGTGGGAGGTGGGTAATGTGATCATACAGGTTATAAAGGCAGTACTGATGCAATCTGCTGTACACATAATACAGCCATAAGCTAAACCATCTTCAAACAAAATTTGCAGGAAATAATGATAGAAGTAAAATCAATGTTTTTATTAAATACACTGTAGACCTTCAGCACTTTTTTTCTGAATATGGTCTTCAAATAAATTTCAAAAGAAAATTCTGCTTCTTTCCTGAAACTGAACCGTGACTATCATGGAAAAGATGAACAGGCGTCACGCTGAGAGACATTTTCTCTTTCAGTGCTGTGGCACTTTTCACTATAATTTCTGTGGCAACAAGAACTCTGCAAACTTTAACGAAATTGAATGATGAGAAGTTGTCCTCTTGTTAGACCTATTATGGCTGGCAATTTGTCGAAACATGGGGAGGAAAAGCTTTACCTTGTTGGTATAGCTGATTGAACTACTGTAGCTTACTGTATTGTACTATATACCCTTCTGTACAGTGCATCATGTTATATCCTTTGAAGCCATTTGCTGTGGTAACGTTGGTTTGATTTTCATATGCTGTATAAGAACATATGTATAAAGCTGCAGTGGGGTAAAGATGATGTGAAGGTTGCTCAGGGCTAACTGTACATTAAAGAATGAACATTTTCATTATATATAGTATAAAGTATAAAACTTGATATATACTCTAGGAATTGTATAAGCCACCAGAAAGCTTGTGCTTCGGGTTGAATTAAAATAGCCACAACAGTCAACTTTATTTTTCTTCCAACGTCTTTTTGACAGGGTATAATTTACAAAATTAAGCCACAGGCTTTGAACTTAGTGGTACCAGTGGTAAGATAGATCATCACTAGAAGAAAGTTGACATTAGACAGAAAATTGACCTTATGTACCAGGAATTTGTCACATTGATGTGCTGTGAACACTAAAGTAGTTGTAATTGAGATAAAAAGTCCTGTTTGCTTTGATGAGGAAATCATTTGGGGAAACCAGGATATAAGATTTATTCACTTTTTTCAAATTCTGTGTGTTCTATTGTTTGATTTTTTTTTATAGACATGAAAAAGTAAATATTTTCAAATAACCACAATGCATAAACTGGCATTATCCACATCTTAATGACAAAGGAGTAAAACATTAATTTAGTTAGCTGTCTTTCAGCTGAGTGCAGTATACCATTTATTCCCTTTTAGGCCGGGTCTTAATTTCTTAAAAATGAACACACAAGGATAGCCATGAATGCACATCTGCTCTCGTTGCGAACACACATGCATAATGTAAAACATTTGTATATATAGGCTTAAATGGCTCAGTGCACAAGCAAGCAAACAACAGTGTCTTGCCAAATGAGCTGCTGTTTCTGTGCCCTGTCTTACCACACACATGTCTGCATCACCATGATTGTGAACTGTAGTGTAAATCTAAATTGTGATTGCATAGGCACTGTTGTCTCAGTCTTCCTCGCATACTGCATACTATTCATGCCATAGGTCCTCCTTTTGCATGTGAATATTGTTACATTATGTTATTAAGTTGATGTTACATTTTAACACCCTCATATGAAATTGTATATATAATTAGATTTTGTTTAGTTCTTGCCCTCAGGTTCTTTGCACTGAAGGCAAAGTTTGTGTATCACCCTTTAGCATTGAAGGCAGCACTTGGAGCTCTCCTGCTTTGATTCTACCACTACATAAGATCAAAAGTGACAATTTCTCCTAAATTTGTATAGTAAAACACGCAGGACTGAAAAAACAATATTTCTTAAAAGAGTAAAACGGTGTAAACATGACTCTTTAGCAAAAGCTTTACAAATCTGCCCCAGGTTGTGAGGTAATTGTACTCTGGGGAGCAATTGTGTCTTTGCACCTTTATGTGGATTTGTGTCAGTTCAATCATGCTCGAGTCTGAAGACACTTTGCAGATCCCCCTAACTAGAATTGCTCTCCCCAGAAGAAAAGAAATGGACATCATCCTCTTCACAGGAAATGGTGCTCAGGGGCACCAAAGCTTTAATTGGAGCCAGCAGGACCCCAGAGGGCTCTTACTTTAAGATCATCTTTTTATAAATATATATTAATAAGAAAAGTTAATACATAGATCAATTGGTCAGAAAGGTTAATGGGGAAAAAAACACGAAAGCAGAGGGATAATCTACCTAAAATGTTAATTGTTTTACAAATTTGATCAAAATACGTCTAACAAAAGTTCTTATGTAAGACAATAAACTTGAACTTGGAAGAAGAAACAAACGAACAAGTGAGGACACAGCTGATCAGAGTTCTGACATTTAGCATTCACAGGTGTCTACAGAAGCAATCCTGATTGAGGATTTTGTGTACACTGTCTCCTTCTTTATGAAACTTTATTTTATCTTCAGCCTACACCACAAATCATGCAAAGTGCAAGCCCACTTGTAAAAAGAAAAGGACATTACAACTGGTTTTCACGTAGTTTGAATAATATTTAATACTTAGTATAAAAAATGTATTGTGGAATTAAATATATTTTCATTTTTGAGGCACATTTTTAATATGTTAGAACCTGTAGGTCTTAACGGGTTATATTTTTATGCCATTTCTAGGCTGTTAATTAGAAAAATTATAAAATAGGCCAATTAGTCAAATAGGGTGACGGAGAAAATAATTAAAGAAGTGGAAATGTGCATCCATAAGGGTAACTGTTTAAGAGTGAGATCAAAAGAGCTGAGGCAAAGATTCTTGGCCAGTTCTCATTCCAATTCATTCAAAATGCTTCCTTAAATACCAATTTCTGCATCTTCCCAGAGGCCATGCTTTCCTTTAATATTTAAGGATTATCCAGTTGTTAATGAAGTATGGGGGAACATAAATACCCCAATGTGCCTCTGAGTCTGTCCGGGTGTAATATATGTACAGACTCAGCCACCACACATATGTTGAGTTTCTCAGGGCTTATGCTGTCAGTCCCTGCCATCTCCCCAGCGCACACTGTAAACTCTGGTCTCCATGGAGACAAGTGATTCCAGCTATGTTAGCTTCTTACTGTCTACAGAAGGACTCCTAGCTGCTTCAAAGTATTTTAGCTAGCATTTTATAGTAATTTAAGATGCATTCACAGTGTTTATTTATCTTACAATTTACAATGATTTGTCAGTTTGGCAAGTGAAAGGCTGTGCTTCTGGATTAATGGGTGAGCAAGACTGAGTCCTGACGTCCCAGCGATTGACCTATATTCAGTAATGCAGTGCAAAATGTATTGCTATGTGATCACAACTGTCAGGTCAAAGGGGAAAGACTGAGGAGTTCATCAAAGTATCACATCTGGCTTATATTGTGCAAGCTCATTCTTCAAAAGGGAGGGTTATTGATATTTGTTTTTTTATGCATATAAAATAGGAAAATATAATCATATAAACAAAATGCATACAAATGCATTGAGAAGTTTATTTTAAATGTTTAACCATTCTTTTTTTAATTCCTAAACTTACACTGCATTGATTGGGCTTTTATGCTCATATTTTGGCAGCATAAGAGGCAATGGGAACATAAATTATTAAATTGAGAATATTCACTCCAGTAACAGTGCATGATAGACATAAATGTCTATGGATGACTGTGGAAAATCTACAGGAAACATGATTTCCTGGAGTCTTATAAGATTAAAGTAATTGTAAAAATATTAATTACCATTAATAAAACTGCGAAAAGTGTTGTACAGTATTTTATTTCATTATTTGATTTTATATATTTTTCAAAAAACAATTTTAACTTGAAACAAACATTTTTTCAAATGTGTTTCAAGAATGTATGTATGTTGCCTTCACGAAATAAATCTTTAAAGAAAACAAAAAAAATGCACAGTTGTATGCAAACGTTTGGGCACCCCTGGCCAAATTACATGTTTTGTTGATTTTCTAACACAACCTCTGCAGCGAACAAACTTAAACTTGACATATTTCTGCAAATTTTAATGCACAGTTACAATTTATTTGCTGAATTTAACAGATTAAAAAAATAAATAAAAATGTGGCATGTGCAAAAGTTTGGGCACCCTATCAGTCAGTACTTAGTAACACCCCCTTTGGCAGAAATCACAGCCTCCAAACATTTCTTGTAGCCAGCAAACAGTCTTTCTGTTCTTGCTTTAGGAATTTTTACCACTCTTCCTTGAAGAAAGACTTCTAGTTCAGAACTATTGTTAGGCTGTTTTGCATGCACTGCGTGTTTGAGATCTACCAACAGATTTTCAATAATATTCAAGTGTGGGGACTGTGAAGGCCATTCCAAAACCTTAATCTTTCATTTCTTGATACGTTTTGGATCATTGTCTTGTTGTAATATCTAACCTCTTTTCAGCTTCAGTTTCTTCACTGACTGTGGGACATTTGCTTCCAGGATCTGTTGATACTTAGTAGAATCCATTCTTCCCTCTACCTGCACAATATTTCCTGTGCCACTGGCACACAACCTCAAAGCATAATAGATCCACCCCCATGCTTAACAGTTGGCAAGGTGTTCTTTTCTTCAAATGCTTCATCTTTTTTTCTCCAAACGTACCTTTGGTGATTGTAGCCAGCGTTCAATTTTTACTTCATCAGACCACAGCACTTGGTTCCAAAACGCCTCTGGCTTATTTAAGTCTTGTGTTGCATACTTCAGACATTGACTTTTGTGATGAGATTGCAGGTAAGGTTTTCTTCTGATGACTCTTCCATGCAGATCATGTTTGTGCAAGCAACACTGCACAATGGACTGGTGCACCACTACTCCTGTGCCAGCTAAACCTTCCCTGCAGGTCCTTTGCATTGATATGGATGTTTTGCTTTGCATTCCTGACCGGTTTATGAGCAGTTCTATCAGATATTTGTCTTGGTTTTCCAGATCTTGTCTTGACTTCAACAGTTCCCCTTAACTTCCATTTCTTAATGACATTTTGGACAATGGAAATTGCAAGCAGGAAGCATTTAGACATATTTTATAGCTATCCCCTGCTTCGGAAGAGTCAGTTATCTTTATTTTCTGATCCTCAATCAGCTGCTTAGAGGAGCCCATGGCTGTTGAGTGTAAGCACAACACTCTGAGAGGTTCGAAGATTCAGAGAATTTATCAAGCTCTGGAAATGTCATCTCCTGACTTAGATTAAGGCCTAACGAGTCCTGAGACCTTACAAAAAATACCAGTAGTGGATCAACAGGATGGGTGCCCAAACTTTTGCACATGCCACATCTACTGTTTTTTTTTTCAATCTGTTAAATTTAGCAAATAAATAGTAACTGTGCATTAATATTTGCCGAAATATGTCAAGTTTAAATTTATTTGCTACAGAGGTTGTGTTAACTTCTTTTCCTTTAGAAAATCAACAATACATGTCATATGGCCAGGGGTGTCCAAACTTTTGCATAAAACTGTATACTGTATATGCACACTTATAATACCAGCATGTATAATACCAACACATATAATACCAATGTGTGTATATGATAAATGTATATATGCATTTGTGTGTACAAGTCTGCATACGTCTGAATGACAAGTACTATAAATGCATATATCATTTCAGCTTATAGATAAAGGCATACTGTAAGTTTACGTTATTCTGTGAATTCTGAATCGGCATAGAAGCCTTATTTTGCAAAAAAAAGCCCCCTTTTTTGACGTGCTGTAGTGGAGTACACCCTGCTCTTCTGGCACAAGGACCCTTCAAAAACCCCTCTAGAATTCTGCATCTCGACTTCCTGCCACAGAAAAAATGACAAATAGGTCATCCCAAACAATTGTGGTTATGTATTTTAGGAATAGTATCAAAGAAAATATCCGAGTTCAATCCAGGCTGTTGAGCCTGCGCTGTATGCCTAGTGCAACTGCAGCCTTATGCCAGGGAGAAAGGAGTGAAAAAAAAGATTGTGGCATTAAGTAAATAATTTGTATGATAATTCATTACAGTGCAGTCTTTTTCAACTTTAATTGCTCTAAATGAAGAGACATTTCACACCATTTAGATAAAAAAGAAAAAGGAGGCCAGCATAATGAAAAGAGGCCTGCCTATCTGACTTCAGAGGTTTGCTCTAAATGAAAATGTAATTGGAGGCGGAATTGTACAAGAGAAGCAGACTGCATTGCAGATCCAGGGTATCTTCAGAAAGCCGAGCAAAGCTAATGACTGAGCAATTTGGAACATTTACTCACCCCAAAGACTCTCATTAAGTCAATCACAGGCTTAACCAAGACCCACTCGCACTGACAGAGCAGTGAGCATTTATTCCGACATCAATCAGAAGGGCCTGCTTTTAAGCGATGAAATAAGCAGAAGTAATTTATTCGGGATCTTTGAGAGGATAATAGCCAATTATTTGTTTATAACACTGGTTAAATTTTCATTAGGCAGATTAATGGAATATCATGTACTGTCAACATTGGACTGAGGGGTGGTCTGTAAGAGATAAACGGACAAACAGATGATGTCTCTCTGTTGGTAAATTGGTTTCTGCTCTCCTTCCTTTTTCATATGAAAATCTAAAGGTAGACAAGGTGCTGAATTTTAAAGCAGGCCTTCCAATAGACTATGTGAGGAAAATATGAAAATAAGTCCAGGATATTCAGTACTTGCAGCAAAATATGAACAGAATAAAATAATAGTAGATTGTATTATAGTTTATATGAATATGGGATTCAAGCATAATAAAAGATAAAAAATAGGTTTGATTCAACAAAAATGTGACAAAAGTAGTGATTTATGTAGGATACATCATATCTTCTTTCATTTAATCTGGTGGTTATAGTAATATGGTATCAGTAACTAAGTATAAATGGGTGGAGCTCAGATGTCAAACCTATTTTTTTGTTGTGCCATTTCTTTCACTCTGTCTTAGAAGTTAACCAGCTTTCTTTAGTTTAATTGTATGATTTTCTAACTTGTATATGATTACTCAGTCTGTCTATCCCGATGATATTGTGGACATCTGCAGTCTTAATAGATGCAATAGCAAGTATTCCAGACAATAGACGATCAAATGTGGGGAAAGATGTTGTCAGAATGCTTTTAAATTTGTTAAATTTACCGCATTAATAGCATTAAATATTGAAAGCTGTCATTTAGATAGCTTTGCTGTAAGTTTAGTTTTGTTCAGGTATATGTGGAGCTCTTTCACACTACAAAAATCACAGTTACAATGATGTTGACAGTGAATTGAAATTGTGTTCCAATTCAACTGTTTTTGAAGATTTGAACATTGATGAAGATAGCAGTTGAAAACTACTGAATAAGTGAATACAAGTAAGAAGGTAATTTAACATACCTCAAGTAATAACTTCATATGTGTGAGAAACACATGAAACAATTCCCAGGCAATGGTATCCCTTTGTCATCATTTCTAAGGATTATTATGCCTGCACTAGGCAGAGTGACCTACCTAATACAGTACTGACCTGTTTCCAGTGAATGGATTCATTCCCAGGTTTTACTATTGTTATAAAGGCATTGTTTAGTCTTCTAAATTTCCTCACACTTGAACTTACACAATCTTTATTGGTGAAAGATAAAAATGAAACCTTTGTAGGGATATGATTGAGGACCTTACACACAGCCAAATTACCCCTTTTTCATCCAATACTGTGGTGAGTCTAAAGATTATAAAGGATAAATTAGTTATTCAAATGAAGAGGGCTTTGCTTTACTAAAGCCAATGTTGTCCTGTAGGTCCCTACCTTTGTGTAGTTTCCAGTTTTGGATCAGCAAAATGAAACAATAATATTTTTTTTGCATTAACATCAATTTCTGAAAGTTTAGTGAACGATCGTTCCTAAAGCAAAGATGATTTATGTTTGGTACAAAACAGCAATCATTTTACCTTTACTTACTCTTGTGTTTCATTGTATTTCTAGAGATCTCATTACTTCAGCTTTGGGATTTTCATGACAAATCATGATAAAATGACAGTGATGTACAGTATGTTTTTGACTTCTAGGACACAGCATAATGAGTGCAGCTGTTAGTTGTAAAATCACTTTATTAATTACATTTATGTAGAGTAAAATTGGTTAATGTGTTAATAGGTGATGGTTTTATTGTATAATCATGCTAATTAATACATTTTTGAGACAGATGATGAATATGCCATGATTAGTTATTATTACTAGTACGTAGTCATGACATTCCAGCTTAAAAGAAAAACATGATGATTTTATTCAGAAGCAAAATCTCAAAATCTAAATCAAGCATGTCAAATGATTTATGAGAATGTGAGGAAAAAAGTTCAGTGTCTAGGATGTTTTTTATTGTGACCATTCTAATATACAAGGCTGACGATACTTAAACTTACTGTTTGAATCTGTTCGAGTAAAAGAAATCTGTAGAAGACCTTCTATTATTATTTGCTAAAAAATTGCTCAAAATATATACCAGAAGAACACTGTATCAAAAGAACATAAAAAGTATGCTAAAAATATAGTGAATTTTAGCATCTAAAAAATTAGCGTAATTCAACTCAAACAATTTGTACCTGTCATTGTGCCATTGTATCTTCAAAAGGCATACAGTAATGTGTCTTCAGTGAAAACATTCAATGAAAACGAAATGGTTAATTTATGTTCCTTGAATCCTGTTATGTACAAAAGCTAATGTATTTATGCCAATAGTTCTTTACCACTAAACAAGTTCTTTAGATGATTTTATGATTTCTGGCCTCAGCACTCAGCAGGGCAAGAGGCTCTCTGGTACTGATGGATGGATGAGTGGATTGCAATGCAGATACACCTTACTTATTTTAGAGTACACTCAAGGCAAAGCGCTAATCTTTGAGAAGCTGACAGAAAGCCAGAGCCTGCTGCGGGACAACTGGGTGTGAGGTGGGATGGAAAGGGCACAACTGCTCTCTGCCTGGACAGAACACCAGTTCATCTCAGGGTAATGGAGACAGGAGCAAGCTTGAGCAACCAGTCATACATATCTTGCAGTGTCTTGTGGAGAAAACTGGAGAACCTGGAGCAAACATAGGGAGACTGTCTCCACAGTTTAATCCAGGACACTGGGGCTATGAGGCAACAGTGACAATCACCTTGCCTCCTTTAAACTTACCAGATGATTTTAAGTCTGATTCACTTTTTCAAAACACCAAATAAAGTACAATAGGGGTCATGATGGTTAGCGCGGCTATAGCTCTTGGCTCCTAGTGCTGAATGTTTTCTTGTTCTCACTGTGTTAAAGGGGAACTGTCTATTTCTATTTCAGGTTAGAAAGAAACAGCATTAATGAGTGCATTTCATCCACAATGAAAGTAATATGTACTGTCAATAGTAATGTGTAAAACGTTCCATTTATATAACAAAATAGACTAAATGTCCAGGTTTGTGCAGCGCCATGTTCTGCAAATCAGAATGAGGCAAAACCTCTGGTGACTTCTTACACTGTAAAGAAGCAAGCTTGTAAATTAAGCTCTTCTAATTTAATAGAAATATTGCTGTTTTGAGACGGTTTTGCTGACAGATTTTACTTACTTGTTAACTCTGCATGCAGATCACTTCGGAAACCTTCTGTGGTGAAATGTCTGCTGCACAACCTGTACGTATTCACTCGAACATCGCATTATATCAGTTATTAGTTACACAAACTAATGAGCAGGAAGGGCTGCATCATGCCGCAGTTCATGGGACCTCTTGCTCTTGCCCGTGGTGAGACCAGTGGTGTGTAACAACGTGGTGACTTACGGTACTTTCACAAGATTTAATGCTATAATTCGATATTTGTATTTTTGTTTCTATACTGTAAATGAATTTTGTTACCAAGATTTAATAACTTCAGTTCCCCTTTAATCCAGGTTTTCTCCAGGTGCTCTAGTTTCCTCTCAGCTTTCAAAGACATGATGGCTGAAGGAGCTGGTGTCTCTAAAGTCTCCCTGTGGACAGGTGTGTGTGCATGTTGCCGTGTACCAGCATCTGTTTCAGGGAGCAGTCCCATCCTGTGCTTCTTGGGTAGGCGTACCCAAGATCATTGCCACAATCTTTTTCCGGGAATAACTGGCATCCAGTGATGGATGGATGAATAAAAAACTACTGCATATTATCCCAACTCATGTTTTTGCATTCTGTACATGTGGTCTCAGGTTATATTTACACCTATATACAAAAATTCAGTGTTTTAATTATGTTCTAAATCACTTGTTAATAAGTGTTTGAGGATCTGAAATGTTTGTTAAACTTTCAGTGCAACTGTAGTATTTTGAAGGGGATCAGATACCGAGATCTTAAAATCTTCCAATATTTTTAATGCTCAGTATTTGGTTAAAAAATAAGGCTTCCAAAATGTACAATTGTGATTGGAAAGCTTATATGGTTCAACTTTGATCATCCTTCTTGGTCTAGTGCAGTGCATGGCATGTCTGATAACATGCCATTAAGGATTCCTCAAGATTGCAAGGAGGTTTAAATTTCTTGGATACTTTTTTTTAAATCTCACTTTCTGTTCTGTATGTGGTAGTGGTGACAAGGTCGGCGTTCTTGACTGTCTCTCCAGCAAGGTTGTTATTCATGGGCAGACTGGCAAATTTCATGGGAAAGCCTAAACTCTAGGAGCAGAGGATTGTCAATATGCAAATGGCCTTTTGGTATTTCCAGTTCTTACTCCACATTTGAAACCGAATGAAGATGTGTGTCTATACCATATAGTACATGTATATAAAATATATATTTAATATTTTATTTTGAATACCCAAGAATAACATATGCAAATGAGACATTTTTCTATATATTTATACCATCAGTAACTGGCTTTGTGGTTAAATAAATAAAAAGCAGTCACTCATATCCAGAAAGTGCTAGGTACTTTCTTTGCCTTTACAATTGGCACAGTGTGCTAGCTGAGAGAGGGACGAGATAAAAGGGCCCTTTCACACTCCCTGCTGCAGAGCCGCTGATAAAAACCAGAGAACACTCCATGCGGTGTGCCAATCAGCACACGATGAACACACACTGGCTGACAAGGACGCTAAAAAGGTGATGACAAGGGTCCGGCGCGGGTTCGGACGTATGTGGAGATCCGTGGGCACCCCCCCCCTGCCACCACTGCAGACCGCAGACTTAATTGGATCACAGCAGAGGCAAGCTATTGAAGTGGTTCAACATATTACATCTTGTAGTTCACTGCAGTTTGCCGATCACACTCCTAGCAGAGACAGGGGCCTGTGTGCATATGTGTCAGAAAGCTCAAAGGCCGGACCAGCGTGCTGACTTGGCTCTGAATTTGCCTTCACTTTGTTGTGCCTTGTGTGTGGAAAGGGGGCCTGAGATCCCCCAAGGGACAGAGATATAATGAAGTGAAGGTAAGCAGATACAAGTCTGCTATTCAGCAAACAGGCACAGTAGGACCTGATCTCTCACTTTAAAATAATAATATGAAAGCGGAGAGCAGTAAAATGTAATCCTGATGAAGTGATTTTGAAATTACTGGGCAGCATCATGCCTCATGGATATGAAAATTTCATTTTAAAACCTTTACAAATTTATTTTAGGGGGTTTAGCATTCTAAAACTCGAGTAATTTGTCTTTTTACCGAAACTGTATCTCAGATGCCTGACCAGATTTGAACCTGGTCTCTGTGACCACTTTAAGTTGTTAATGAATTGCATGGTACACATTGGATACCTACACAGGCACAGTAATGTTATATCAATGACGTGTTGTGTTCCTGAAAATGTCTAGATTAGCTAAATTAGGGACCTACCATAAGTGCATATATATAAAAGAGAGGTTTAGTAAGTGAATTTAAGTTCAGGCTTCAATTACCTGACTGGGAAACCTGTTCTAGTAGCCTTCATCTCTGTGTAAAGCAGCATTTACAGTTCTTTGTCCTAAATAAATTCCCTTTTAGTTTCCATTGGTGACCCTATGTCTTTATTTTGCTACTGAGTCTGAAATAGTCCCTTGAGTTGATCCCCTTTGGATTTTATATACTTGCATTAAATCTCCCAATCTCCTTTGTCCTAGACATAGAGATTTTGGTCATTTAACTTATCCTTATATGACAATCCCCTGAGACCAGGAATAATTTTGCTGAACTCTGTCTAAATCTGTAATATCCTCATTGTGGAAAAGAGACCAACACTGAAGACAAAAAACCTAGATGATTTGCAGTTTCAAATTTAAAACACTTTGACAGTGTGAGGTCAACTTACATTTTCTGCAATGTGTCGATTCCTTTCCTACAGAGGAAAAAATGTGTGGAAACAATGAAAGTGCTGTATGAGCACTGAATAATCTGTTAGTTAATCCCTCATCCACTGTGATGGAGAGTTCATCCCTCTTTTTTTTACTGTACATTATATGACAAGACAGGTCTTTTTTGTGCTCCAAGACATTCTTCTTTGGAGACAAATTCATATTCTTTGTCAATAGTTGGTTGAATGCCTCAGTTTAATGACCAGTGATAATTAAACTGAAAGTAAAATGTTACGACTGCGGATAAATGTATGCAAAGCATTATTTAGTGATGGACAAACCATTTAGTTATTATGCCTAACTTCAGATGAATGTTATGTAAAATCTGTTTTTTTGTTGTTATTGGATTTTTTGCTGTCTGTTCTTTTTATGTCCAGTATAAAGCAAGACTATAATAGTTCCTAAGCATTTTTGAGAATTAAACCTGTCTTCTTTTTTAGGGGGTTTAGACATGAATGATTTTCAGGTCCACTGTCAGAAAAACAGAATCATTCCAGTCCTTCCTGATTTGTTTACCACTCTTAGGACACAGGAGCCCCTATGTCTGTTAGGGTTGCATCTGGAATTCTTCTCAGAAGTCACACTCGGTACAGTACAATACAGTATTGACAAGTGGATTTCAAAATGTTTATTTGAATAACAGGTGTTTCCGATGAGAAATTTTTGAATTTCAGAAAAAGCATATATTCTTAGTAAGTGGGCTTGTTTGTACTTTATCATGTTTATACACTGTTGCCCAGAGATGAGCAGTTATGTTTTAAGATTATAGAAAGTGCATTTTGAGTAAAATATTTAGAACTAGAATTGTTGGGAAATATAACATTATAACCTGTTTTTTGTATTTTAAGAAAAGGTTGATGTAAATGTGACAAACAAGAAGAAGGTTTTATACTAATCCTTTACCAAGTGCACATTTTACAAACAATGAAGGCAATAGATGACACATCTGTTGTTCTGCAGTAACATTAAAATTTTGTAATGCCACTGCAGGAAAGTACAAGTGAATTAACCAGCCATTCTAGCCATAATTTTTAACCAAGTAATAGAATTATAACTTACTTGTCTAGCCCAAAGTATTGGATTTCCCCCTACAATATGATTGTTCATTACCTGCTGCATGTTCCATATTAAATCATTTATTTTGTCTATTTTACTTCAGTGCCATCTTACATGTTTTATGCAGAAAAAAATGTGCTTGGATTTTAATTGTCATAATCTACTAACCTCAGGGGCAGTTAAAAAAAACAGCAGGCCCTTGAATCAAAACAATCACAGAGAAAGGGGTTATCATTCAGCAAGGTATGTATCACCCGGCCACTGCTAGGCTGCAGGTTACAAGGGCCATTTAATTAGGCCCAGTACTGCTCTCTGGTGTGAAAAGGCTCTCAAAACCTTTGATTCCCCACAGCTTCACAGCAGGAAGTTGTTGGTGATAATTGACATAGGATTTCCTTGTTAACCAGCAGCAGACTTGGTGGATTAAAGTGACAGAGATCTAGAGAAGAAAGTGAAAGGAGATAAGGAGCCAGGAAAATGGTGCTGCTTATTTTGCACTCAAGAATCACAAGGAAATAGCAATAACAAACTGGAGCGTTGCCTGCCGTGAGTGTAGCTTCCACTTATCAGACCCATTTCAGCTTGACTGATCAAAGATTGACTTCCCTTAAAATAACCTGGGTCCTAGGTTTGTACATGTATTAAGCTGTAGGTTTCTGTGAATTATCACTTTTTTTTTAAAGTGGGATTGCAGTTTATGTGAAGGAGTTGAAGATAATCTGTTTTTCATTTACACAATTATAAACTATCCCAGAATGAAAGCATATTTGCAAATTACATAATTTAATCCTTTGTGCCAAGTGGGTCATCACGGGCCTTGACAAAAGCATTACCATACAGTCACTGAGCTGCCGAGAACCTTTTACCTGCAATAGAGTCCTTTCCTACTGACTCCCATCATATTCTTACGTTTTTCGGTTGTTGTTTTTTTACTCCACATTGGATACATTAGCTCTAGATATGTTTACCTTTGAATTCAAAGCCTCTTTAAAATTGAAGAAAACAGATCATGACATCTTTAACATGGTAGGTAACTTTTACATGTAAATTTATTTAATTTTTTGACTAGCTGTATACAGTTAGAAGGTCCAGATATTAATACTCTTATTAAGAGATTATTAAAATTCACCTGGGTCTATCTGTGAATCCGTACTTCTGCTTCATGTGTGTTTCCGCTATTGATATTTTTACAAGTAGTAATAATAGCCTTGTTAATATCACTAGTAATGAATTATTCTGATACTTATAATACTGTACTAGGATTTAATTTAACCACAGCATTTATTAAAATGGAAAAGGCAGAGAAAAACTTCAAACCAGCTATATGCTATCTTCTCCAGCCACAATAAATTGTGTGAAATGGATCATATGGATCATATCATACGTGAAAATATTTTGGATTGTTGTTTTATGGGCCATGGAAGTATTTTCCGAGCCTCTGTAGTAGCATGTGTGTTAGAAATCACTGCTGTGTGATTTAAAGTTTAATTAAGTACTTTTTAAAGGAAAAATACTTTAATCTTAAATGATCATGGGCAAAATTCTGAATCTGTGTAAATAATAGGATTATTATTATTGATAATAAGTGTTTTTATAAGTGTTTATCTGTAAAAGAAGCCTTTGTTAAAAAGAGGTCATACTGGTATTACAGTTTATGCTGGGATTAACTGGTATAGCAAAGAATGTGTTAAACGTGTTAGACATAGTACAGTATGTATTCCTTGAAACAGATTCCTTCAAACAGCCCCTGTGTGCAGGTGAATAGGTTCCCCTATATGTGAGTTCATAACCTAGGTAAACATGAATTTCCTCAAAGAATTCTAAACTCAAAACCCTAAACACCTATTCTAAACACTGTGTATTTTTGTCATATTTTACAGGAAAAAATAGAAGTGTTTAATTGGATTGTCCTCTACACGAATTAAACATAACCAGTATTTAGTATATAGAGCATGGGCTACATTGTATGATTATGTATATATCCAGATGTCTGAGACAAACTTAATGACTTGTGGTACCATCTCCTCACATTTGACAAATATCTATCCACCCTATATCTTCATAACTTCCTAATTATATGTAAAATGATCTTGTTTGGTTTGAGATTTATGTTAGTTTGCTGTTACAGTATCTAAATGGTCAATTTAGTCATATCAGTTTATAAGGATACAGATTCTTGGCATGGCTGTGTGTGTTTTTTAGCTTTGTATTTCAAGATCTGGAACAATTGTAAGCAAATTTAATAGTTTGGAAAAAAACAATACTGTTAAAGAGCCATAAATCCTTTCTTGAGTCCATTCTCTTTTATTGCAAAATCATACAAATTTCACTAATAGCTCTGGGATAGGGAATGCCTATTTTAATGACATTAATATTTATGCTCTCTGTATTAAGTACATTTTCTTTCTGAAATCCGTCTGTTTAAAAGAGTGATCTGGAAACTGCAGTAAAATACAGAAATGCAGCAGTGAGCGTGTGACAGATTTACTGACCCACCTGACAAGAGGCACTCCCTGAACAGAAAACCTGCCATTGCAATGAAGCAAACACTATCTGGTCAATTTCAACTGCATACTAATAACTGACATCATGAAGCCATGCATACTATCCCCTAGGTTAAAACCAGGTCCTTCGTATAAATCAGTCAAGGAATTTCTTGGTTTCTCTCCCTAGACAGTGTGCACAGCTGCATTGTGGAGGGGAGGAAAGAAGCAGTATTTCTTTGATCATCATTTGTTTTAGAAGAAAATGGCAAAGAAGAAAAAACATGGTTTCAAAGATGCCCTCTGCGTATTTCTAAGAATCAAGATGATGTTATCAATCAGTTTTTTAATATTTTGTTGTAGTATTTTTAACAGTACTGTAGTAGTATTGGTAGGAGGAGCAGGAGTAATACCTTTTTTCAGTATATTTCTAATAAGGTTACTGTATTTTAATTTTTAAAGTTCAATTCAGTGGAGGTGAGAGAGCACATTAGCAGATGCTTTGAGAATGTTTTTGCTTTTCTTGTTTTTGTCAGAGTTTTTACATGTACTGACGATGATGCAATTTGAAAAGACAGAAAATGGGGTCCCTCACCCTGTACCACTGTGATAATAGAGTTGGCCCTACTAGCACAAGTCATTGTATTTTCCTCACAGACACACAGAACGCTCGACTTTGCATTGACCCCGTCAGAATTTCCTGTCTTTTGTTAACAAGGAGATATAACACAACAAACACTTGGCCTGCAGTCATCAGCAATCCGTGATGAAACTGAGGTTCTGGAGTCTAGGAGTGGGTTGTCAACTCAGGTTCCTGGATTCTAACACACAGCCACAACTGTTACCAAACGTGCTGTCTCTGTCGGGTGCTTGAAGCATTGCTAATCATAAACAAACCCATTCTCACAAGCATACAGTACCACTGTTTAAACAAAAACAATCTAACGCAAACTATCTCATGAGAGCATGTGTGTCAGTCCAATTACTTTGTTCTGTACTGTGCATTCGAGAAAATGAATACAGGATTTGAACATGCTGTTCAGTCTCAGGGATACCTTTTCAGTGTCTTGGGTTGGTGTTGTGCACCATGATTTGGGTTTAAGCATGAGACCTCTGAGTTAGAGGATTTAACTTTCAAAGGCTCTTATGTGGCCTAGAGAGATAGTGGTATCTTTATACGGTAGGTCACATAGGAGACTAGAATTATTTTTTGGACTCTTAAGTGTAACTCAAAAGTAATTATAAGGGGAAGACCCCTAAATTCCAGAGAACTGAGGGGAAGGATTGCAATTGCTGATGTAGTGCCCATTTAATAGTAGTAATAGTGCCCATGAAAAGGGTGATGAAACTAAATAATAACTACATAATGTAATAACTTATATTACATGTAAAATTATGTAAATATAAATAGATTTTAACTATATGCTAAGCGTTGTTGAGTTAAATTCCTCTGAAAGTGTGAGGGGTTCAAATATTGCCAAATATTTCTCATCGTAGAATCTACACCAATGCTCGACGCAAAACCTGTGGCTTCATTTATTATCCAAGACTATCCAGGTGTGCAGTTTTATGTAAGACACGGGCACACACTGTTCTATACATCCCAAATCAATGCAGTGTTGATAACTAGGTTAGTTTCATTTTCATTACGCACATTCATTTGCTTGTTATTAAAAATTATAAAGGTTCACAATCTCCATTCTTTTAAACATACTGTAGATTTCTACTGGTACAGTATGTTTTTTTAAGATTTAGAAATGAAGCATTTCAGAACGATTTCTAAATCACTGCTTACTAAACTTCAGATATTTTTATACCTACTGTAGAGCTGTACATGACTGAGTTAGTGCACAATGACCATTTTTAAAGCAAAAAACATCTAGAATAATTAGAAGCTCCATTACTTAACCTATCCAGTCTCCATTACATATCTTCTTTATCTGAAGAGTCCAGAAAAACAGTTAGGAAAAAGAATAAACTTTGTCATACGATGGTACATAATAGAAGGATGACCGTTTAAAGTTCCCTAGTCTTCAAGTCTAGATGCCTAAGACTCACTGTCTCATCTGATGTCCACACTGAAAGGAGCTCAGCTTCTCAGCCAATGTGGTTAGGTTATATGAGTGGGCAGAGTAGGAAGGTAGGGACCTGGTCCTAGGCTGTTGGAAAGTGAACAATCCTATCACAGTTACGTCATGGGAAAGTAAGAGCAGATTAATTGGATTGCTGGTAGTTTGAAGTATTTATTTGTGTCATTATGTACTGTAGTATTGATCCCTTGAGTCTTCTTACAGAGGTAAAAACAAGCGTTCTTTTTTGAGTGTAACACTTTTCCACAACATAGGAGTGGCTCAAAACATGTGTTTGGCAAATAGGTTTGAGCTTTTCATCAAGCCATTTTAATGATGCCCATTGGTTTCTCTTTCCTGTCAAGATCTACAGAGGGTAAAAAAGAAGGATGGGGTCCAAGACTGCCACTTCTGTGCCTGATTTTTATGATGAATGAGATATGTTATGTTTAGCCCTTAACAGACCAAAACAAATTGAAGTAATAAGGGATTTTCCCTGCTTTACTTTTGTAGCCCCTGGCCATATTCTCTTTCTTTCCCTGCTCTCTCCCTCACATTTCGCCTTATATAGAGACCTCTTGCCAATTTCTTGAAACTTTAAATGCAAACTAGAGATATGCCACTGTCTTTTTCTCAGTGGTTAACTGTGTTGGAACAATGCAGTGCAAGCATTTGTATTCACTAACAGATCTCCGAGTCTGTGGCAGTGAACATGCAAAGCCTGAATTGGAAGGCTTTGTGTCGCTCGTAGTACTCCAGAAAGACAGGGCTTGATTTGTGATATAAAGATTGTGAACAAACAACAAAACAAAAAAAGTATATAAAACAAAGGATTGAGTCAGTATCTCAAGCTGTTGATGCTTGCTGAATATCACTTGTCTGTAATATAAAATTGAATGAAAATGCAATATCAATATGATTTAGTTTTGTTACAAAATGGGTATTGGTGCTGTTGGCATTTAGAAAGATATTTAAAATTGGCTAAAAAGAATGGGGAGATGTAGGCTTTTGAAAATGACAATAGTGAAAAAAAACTTGGTTGATCATTGTAAGAAAGAATTACTATACAGGTAAATGCATTGTAAATTGGCTCTTAATTTTGATTTCAAGAGGAAGCATATACAAGTAAATATAACAGGTGTGACAATTAACGCAGTGAGTCAGATATATCAGTTTCAGACTGTAACTTTCTTTTCACCTCAGTTTTCCTTCATCTAGGAAACCACATTGTACCTTAGAAGTTTCCAGTCAAAACAAATATTTTCATAAGTGTGACTCTGACCAATTTCTGTAATCAGCTTAATGCACATTCCAGTCCAATTCTGCTTTAGAAAAATACAGCAAACTTTCAAATATAACAAACACAACATCCTTAATGGACGTGTCTTCAGGGAAATGGTGCTGACAGGAAATCATGAGCTAGCTGCTTTGGCAGTTTGGCAGCTCTGGCTCGGGCTTTATGGAGGGACTCCAGGTTTTGAGTGCTATGTGTTATTTGGAGTCATATGAGGAGGTTTACCAACTTAAAAGTGGAAAAGCGTGTTTATTATTAAAATATTAATAAAACTTGCTTTTATAAACCAATTTTTCACTACTTTCCCCAATTTTTCTTCTTTATATTCCAACATCAACCTACTGTAGTTATTTTGAACTTATTCCATTGCATTGTTCAAGCACAATCTGTTCTTATCCTTCCTTGTGTGCTCACTGTACAGCTAGCTGACATTGTGAGGGAGAGGAAATAGGTTCTTGTTGAAATACGCACTTGTGGAAATACTCTTGTTGAGTTCCTGTTAGGACAGGTACCCAATGTTAACCTCAGAAAACATCTGTTGCGACAGAAATGTTCAAATTGAAGAAGAGCTGAAAAGTGGATTTTACTGTAGTTAAAGTTATAGTATAGAATGTGTTTGCCACTCCATTATTTCCGTAGGCTGCTTTTAGACATGTCGTGGCTGTGGAAAATGGCTGATGGTTTAATTAGGGTGTTATTAGTAATTATTGCTCATGACTGCACTTTTCTGTGCTTCCACCACAGCCTGTGTATGCATGAAAGGTAAGGTGATTTTCCAACTTTTTAGTCATTTAAAATGATAAATGGGCTAAGAGAAATATCAGTTAACAAAAATGAGTTACATCTAATCTTTAATATAATGCTGTTTTATTTAGTTTCAAATTGTAAGGAATTACTTTATCAAACATATAGGTCAGCAAAATGCAGCTCTATTACAGTAGAACTGTTAATGTTCTGTGCTTAAAATGTATTTGTTTTGCAAAAACTATCCAGCAATCCAAATTTTAAAAAAAATGTTTTATGAGGGAACAAATA
The DNA here is from genome assembly GCF_059453375.1 of Lepisosteus platostomus. Classification (NCBI taxonomy): domain Eukaryota; kingdom Metazoa; phylum Chordata; class Actinopteri; order Semionotiformes; family Lepisosteidae; genus Lepisosteus; species Lepisosteus platostomus. The sequence continues at coordinate 32,829,466 of NC_142616.1, read as the reverse complement.
ACAGAAAATTTAATATTTGGGCAAAGCAGAACTTATCTGAGGTAACCTATGAAAATTATGTTTTACAATGTTTAACAAGTGCTGAATGCACAGGTTTCCAGAAACTGTGTGAAGATATGCCAGTTAATCACCAAGGTATTAATGTAGTGAGAAAGTTTAAAACCAGCTGCACATTTGTATAATTTTGTTTAAGCCCATCGTCTGTTTGTGATGTTTAATGGAGTATGTCAAAACTGGGGTATTGACTTTGCGGCCCTAATTTGTGGTGTGGCAATTAATTATTTTTAAAAAATACTTGTGTTTTCTTAAATACTATGTCTGCTTTTAGTATTATTGACACACATTGCAACAAACAGATGTGTCCTGTATATAACTGTCCCTTTAGAACACAAAATCTACAAGGAACCAGTCAAATGAACAGACATCATCTCTAAAAGGACAAAGAACTGAATGTGGATTTCTCAAACACCAGGCCTGGTCAATGTAAGCTATTAGAGGGTGAGGTTGTAAAATGTGAAAATTGATGTCCAGCTTAATGGAGAAGGAGCTTGACGATAAAGTCCTTGGTGCTTCAGCATAGTGGGCTGAGATTTAGAAGTGACCTTCCTCTAGGAGGGCAACCTCCCCACCTATGTGGCCAGGGATCATGAAAACAACAGTTACTGATAAAGAAGCAGGAAATCAGAAACATGTGGTTTTAAGAGGTTTGCAAAATGCTTATTTGTTTTTTGTAAATTAATAGCAGCTAATTGATAATTCACGGGGAGCCGTGCAAGGAATGCTGCAAATCAATGGATATCTGGGCATGTCAAGAGCGTGGCTTCGAGGCAGTGAGAGATAAGATCTCTCTGTTAACCAAGTGCAGACCACCGAACTGCTCGGTGAGAACCTGGAACACACTCCAGTACCACAGCTATCGCCTTCTTCAGCCTGCCGTTGGACACTTACCTGTTAAGCAGCAGTTGGCCATAATATGGAAAGATATTAAATAAAATCTAGTGAAAACATCATTTTGAGTTTATTTTCTCACTTCAGAGTTTTTTTTAATAAAGGAATAAATTAATGTTTTGTATGTAAGCCAGAAGCAAACAAGATACGTTAAAAGCCCCAAGAGAGCAGGCTAGTCTTTCACACAATAGGTATAGCAGAGCAGGCAGCAAGCGGTTAAAGAAGTAAAGGCGCACATTGTGCAGTAAAAAAAGAGACTGATATTACTCCTTAGGGAATTGTCAATGAAGACAGTAAAGGAATTAGTTAAACTAGTATCTTCCTTACAAATACCTATTAGGAAAGGCCTGTGGGCTGAAATGCTGCTTAAATTCCTTTTTTTTTCTTCTTTCCTTCAAGGGATTGTTTTGTTTTCTTTTTCTTGCTTAACTTTATTTATAACATTACAATTCTTTTTTTTTTATTTCAAGCACAACTCTTCATTTTCGTTTTATCGAGGAGCGGGAGGAGGGTGATTAGAAGAGTCTCCGTTCTAGCCTAATTGGATAAAGCTGACTCAGAGCTTATTGAAAAAGATGTCGCTTGTGTCTTTGCAGATAGATTACAATTGAATTTGTTTAGCAATTAAGCAGAATATACCTCAAACAGAAAATAAGAAGCATCACTTGAATAAATTGCTATTTTTCCACAGGGAATATCATTAGCAATGAACTCTTAATTATTGCATCCCCAAAGACTTGGCTGTATTTCATATTTTCAAAAAAATAGCTTTAATACATCTTTTTTTCTTCCTCTCCTTGCATGTCATGTGTCATATCTTGAAACATAAGTAATCAATTTCATGGTATTTGGAAGGGAAGTTTAACCTCTTCATTCCCAATATACAGGCCTAAAAATCTAGTCATGCACCTAAAACAATTAGGAATATCCTTTTTTAAACTATTTTAACACTAAACTGTGCAGCAGTATATTATACTGTAGATGTGTAGCTTTAGTAATAAAGTGTGGATAATATTTACATTATGGTACATTTGTCATAACATGTTTCAGAAAATATCTTTAGGTTTAGGCTAGATAAAATACAGTAACTTACGGTATGTGTATGACCAATCCATGTAGCATAGGTGTTTCTGCATTAAACTGTTTCCAAATTCTACACACTGTAAGGCAAAAGAAATGCAACTTAACACCGTTAAAGTTAATCGCTTCATATATTTAGTGTTCCTCCTCAATTATTTGTCACTGATTAATATGTGGGACTGAAAATAACTTTTCTAAGGAAAACTCAAAGACATTCTCTTTATCATCTCTTTATTTTAAACTTCAGTTAGTCATTTGCATTCAAAGGTAATTTCACTATGTATATGGTTTTAAGCCAGCCACTGTTTTTGGAATTCAGATCACCCAGTTTTGGTGTTCTGTGATGTTGAGCCTAAAATTATCTGTTTTAACGGGTTTAGTATTCTATTTTTGTGTTGTGAGTGTCTTTGTCTTCTCAGGAGGTCCCAGCGGACCCTGTGATGGCTCGGATACAATGTTGCTAAAGTGAGACTTCCTCACAAACAGTCTTTGTAATACTGTTGATTATCTTTTTCTTTTACTTCCATCCACTCCCATATCATTTCAGTTTTTTCAATAGGGTTGAACAGTAACGTGTTCTTAGAAACCAAATTGCTTTACTTGTTTCTGCAATATAACACATGAAATTCATATTTTCAGTTGAGGTATATGACGTTAACATGATTAAATATAATTATTTTAGGTAAAAATGCAACATGCTTTTGACCTTTTAATAGTAACTTGCATAGTAATGTAAAGTTCATGTCTTTTCATTACTTAAAAAACACTACTCTTTCCATACAACACATTAACAGCTATGTAATGCTTTATGTAGTGGTACAAACCACACCTGTTGAGTATTAGTAGCCTCCATATTTAAGAAGTGAAATTGTGCATTCCTTGAGTTACTCTTTTACTTTGATTTACAGAGGTCAAGCACTTTGAAGTATCATAAAGCTGTGTACAAAAGGTTATAGAGCATTTCCAAATGATGGGGGAGTATAAATGTGTCTGTATCAAAACAGATTTGCTAACTTTGTCACAGCATTTGGAATGGGTGCACAGGATTTGTCCCCTTGTTGACAATTTGTGAAAATGAAAGTGGTATTTATTGCAATAATAATGTACATATTTAATTTCTACTGCCATGTAAGCCCTTAGATTGCAGATTTCCATTATGTAATTGGCTCTTCACATTGGTACATGAATCACAATGTCCTGTTGTAGTTTTGGTAGCCAAATAAAGCATAGCAGATCTGCGAAACACAGACATCTCCAAGCTCTGTTGTTACCCTGTCCTTTCATTTAATGAAACCATAAAAAAGTCCACTTGTTTTCCTCCACTTTGGAGCTGCAAGCAATCCTCTACCCGCCTAGATGTGCTGTCACTTTGGAAGGTCTTTTAAGTGCTATTGATTCAAGGTTTGAGAGTAAATCATTTCACATGTAAAATTCTTCTGAAGACCATTTCATAAAGAGCAGCAGGGCTGGAAGTCTAACAGCTGCAGTGTTGGTAATAATTTACTCAAGTCTTACTTGCTCTTAGGCAGGTTCCTTGTATGATTGATAGCTCAATTATACATCTGTTAATCACAGCCTTATCTCCTTGTGAAGAGAAAAGCATATTCTTCAACCTGTTTTAGGTTGTGATACCACACATCTCAAGTAAAGAAAGATGTAGATGCTATCATAACCAAAAATGAACACGAGGAGCTTTCTCCCCACCCTGACACACACACATACATACATATACACACACTGTCCAAGTAAACCATTCTGAGAAAGGATGCCCTTCCCCCCACCATCAACCTTGCCATAACCCCGGGCTTCTGAACTCACTTGTACATTTTAGGCCCTGATAATAAACCAACATCTGCAGAACTTACAAGTGCTTTACCAGAGTTAATTGAGTAAATTGAAGCAAGCTGCGGTGCAGTGGTGATCTATGATCCCAGGTTGAGGGCCTAGAAGGGAGACAACAGATTTACTGCAAAGACAGTGGGCGGCCTTTTGTTCAGACCCTGGTTCATGGGAAGTTTGAGGTCAGGCAGGATTAAAATATTTTCAGGAACAAATGGAGTAATTTGACTGTAATATAAGGAGTGCTGTGCCAATTTATGCCAGGGATTCAGGTGTGATTTATTTAATACTACACTCCACCTCCCCCTGCCCCCCCCCCCCCCCCCCAAACACTTTCCCTTTTCTCTATTATTATTGTTTTTGGATTTATGGTTAATGTGAATATTGTGCCTTATTAACTGGCCCTTTAGTTCTGGTTGACATAACCAGAAAGAAGGGAGCACTGCTGTGCATTATACCTAATAGGTTCATTATAAATACTAATAAATTAGAAAAAGGAGTTTCTTAACTAAAGTACTACTAGGCTATTTCCTGTTAACTCTGCTTCCTTGGGCTTGAGTGATTAGTATGTGCTCATCAGGAACCAAGTGAAAGGCTGCAGGGCTGTCGGGGGCTGGCTGTAAATGGGAGGGTTGTGGTTTGATCTCCAGTGAGATTTTTTTCTCAAGAATGAGCCAGCTGGCCAAGGTGGTCTGTGTTCTGTGATTGCAATAAATTGAGCATGGAGGGAAATCACTGGGGGCCAGAGTTAAGTGTTAAGAACTTGAGTGAAAAGGGGTGATTGACAATGATAGTGAAAAACCTGCACGCACTGCAGTATGAAAAGAGAAAAAAAAACTCTCCAGTCAGGCCCATTAGTTTTAACTTTTAAAACTTTTTTTTTTAATTTGCATTTCAATCACTGTTGTTGAAATGGGTAAGATAATTTTAACAGATTTTCTACCTCTACCTGTCTCCTACATTTATGTAACAGATTCAACACGTTTAAAGTTATGCTTCTTTTTTGAAGAAAATAAATTGAATATGCCACTGTAATGTAATTGAGATGATGCTGGTTTGGGGGTTCTTGTTCTGATTTAATAGCTCATAATTGGTCAAATAAAATAGGTAGACTTTTATTTTACTGTCAAGGAGCTGAAGACTATTGTCTACTATGTCTACTGCTCAGCAATGATAGTTAAAAAACTACAATACAGAATGACTGTTAGTCAAAAGCAGTAAGTATATCTATATTTAAAGCCAGTCCCTAAAATCCTGCTATTAATAGACAACTAGTTCTATACCAGTAGCACAGTGTGTTGGCTTTGCAAACAGGAAGTTGTGAATTTCTAGCTCACATGGGAAATATTCAGATTCTCACAATCCTTCTTTTTCCTTTAGTGTCAGGTTAAAAAGGTTTAAAAACTTTCATAATCTGAAGTTCTAATTCTTAAATAAGAGAGACTGTTTTTTAACGCAAGTTTAGATGCATACCTGAAGCTGCTTAATGTCTTATTGATGCCAAAAAAAACACATGAATGAACACATTTCTTATGTTTGTTTTCCAATTTAACATGTGTCTTGTGGAATTTGTTCACTTCTCCAAGATGAATTCTGACTTTTTCCAAATCATGCAGAATGTCATAGTTAAGGAGCTGCATTGGTAAGATGCCTGGCAAAGTACATTTAGGCCTCTTCTGATTTGTCTCTTCTCCCCTCATGCTACATCTGGACACGGAAAGTCTGTATTGTTAGATGGTAAATCACATTCTGTGTATTTTAGAGGTGTGTCTCTAGAAAGGCAGATATTTGCGTAAATACTTAAGAAATTAGGTTCAGGTTCAGACAGAGAATTACACTAAGGTAATGACATTTTTCAGGGAATTTTTATCTTGTATCTGAGAGAGCCAATATTTTGACAGAATTTGTGGTTATTCCCAAGTGTATTAAATTCATAATAATGTTGTAAAATGTCAGAAGTGATATATGTTGCTATACAAAATAAATGTTCCAGTACAACTTCACTTTTCGTTTCTCTACCATAACAAAATCATTACATTAGCCATAAGTGTTTTAGGAATTTTAAAACCATGTCTGCTTAAAACAGGATCATGAAGTACAGTATCTGAACATGCTTAAAAAGCTTGGCAGATATAATATTTGAAACAAATGTGTTTATAACAAAACTGTCACATAATTTGGGAGAGAAAAACACCACTATTACTTCTATCTGTGACATCAAGAACATTTACTTCTATAAAAATAAATCAGTTCATTGTCTCATTCTCCCAGCATATCACATAGTTGACAAAAGAATCATTCAGATTCTGTGTCCTCAGACTACCAACCAAGAGCTAAATGTGACCAACAGGCCTGTGATCAGTATGCTATCAGTATGTCTCATGATATTGGACACCTGGGTTAAAACTTATCCTTGTAGCTGATATTCTTTGATTTCTTCACTTGCCCTTCATCCTCAAAGGAGTTAGTCTGGCACTGTAGTCCAGCAGGAGGGTGTTTCAGTTAACCTTTTGCACTGAAACATGCAGAGTTTGAAGTACTTCAAGGAGATTATGACCATTACAGTCCATTCCATTGCTACACATTGGCTACGATTACAGTTCTTAATTGAAGGAGTCCCCTCTTGTGCTTCAGTTAAAAAAAAACCTGACATGTAATGTTCAAATATTTTTACCTTTGTATGTGGGGTGTGGGGTATGGGAGTCTGCAAATCTTTTAAGTGAATCATATAAAAAGAAAATGAACTGCTTTTACCTATAAAGGTAATTAGTGTAGCTGCTTTCTGAAAAGAAGAACCTTTTACATATTGAAGATTGCAATCCTTTCTGTGAAGACCTCACTATCAACACTTAATCTCCTTTCTCAGTGCTCCCAGATACAGTATATGTAACATTATTACCAGCCTCATGTAGCCCAGAACTCAACTGAGTGCTTAAAAACACACAGTAGGTATCTTTCCCCTCAATTTATGATTTTTTGTTATGTTTTTTCATGATTCATCTTCAGTTTTCTTATCATATATATTGATGTGATTAATTCATACTTTTCTAAGACTCAGTTTATGTGATGCTACTATTCAGGTGGAGCAGGCTTTAATAAAAGAAAACTAGGAAAATTGTACTTGCTAAAATTAGTCATTCTAAAAGTAGTTTAGTGCATGTCAGTTTCAGGGTCCTGTGTTCAGACTTATGTTTGTATGTTCTCCCCCATATTTCTATAGGTGCTTCAGTAACAGGACCAGGATTGCCATGTGCTTCAACAGGGCCTGGATGGATGAAGTTCCTCAGCACAAATGTAGAGCAGAGTAGTTATTCAGAATTTAGTTTTGTTGTGGCTTGCTCAGTTTACTGCTTGTTACAATGTCAGGATAAAAAACACAAGCTGATTGTGATAAATGTGCCACAAATATGCTGGCAAATGGTGCCTCAGATTTTTATCTCTTGGTGATATTATTAGGGAAAAGGGGAGGAGCCCATTGTATAAAGTAGGAGGTGACATCTGCAGTTCAAAGTCTGTCCAGACAATGTACAAGAAACAGGCCTTCAGCTGTCATCTTTGTGGAATCTGATCAAAATTAATTCACCAACAACAAGGGCTCGTATAGTGGTGGGAGATTCACTAGATCCCAAAGATTGACTCGAGTAACAGAGTTCTCAAAAAAACAAAATGGATAAACAAAGGGGACAAAATTGAGGAAAATCATACTAAACCTGGATGGAGTGTTTTTTAAAGCTGGTTGCTATGTAGTTAAAAAGGCTTTTAGTCAGTTCCTTTGAAATTGCATGTTTTGCACTAGAAAAGCACACAGGCTGTCTGTGGTGAACCGATGCGTTAGGTATACTAATGACCCGCTAGAGTGGCTGTGAAAGATAATTAACACTGCTGTGGCAAAGGGATCAATGAGAATAAGAGATATTGCCTGCTCTTATGTTTGATATCGTCATATAAAGCAAGGTGTTTTTTTATCCCTTGCTCATAAGTTGCCTAATTCACATTTTAAAACACCTTTAATGAACACTGACTCAACATGAGGCACTTAATAAAGAATGGCCTAAACTCGTTTTCTGCTTGACAGACTACCAGCAGAGAATATGCCCTACAAGTAAATGATTAAGAGGGAGAACCTGTGCTCGGCTGCCATTAAACACTTCAAAGATTTCCAAAGGCAGGTTAAATGAAAAGCAAATGTGTTCCATTGACTCTCAAATACTTCAAATGTTTTAGCAGGTGCAAGCAATGAAACCCTGGGTAGTGACAGAACTCTGGGCTCTGCAGAGCATGTCAGAGTGAATCATAGGAAAGATTTCACTTCCTTCATGAAGAAGAAATTATGTTAAGGAAGGACAGACACCTACATGTATAGCACAGGAGGGAATCTTTTTTTTATTCCTTGTTTGATTTGATCCATTAGTTTGTGTCCCTCAAGGTCCTGCTGGATTTAAACTATTGCAGTTTTGTCTTAGGAACCACACATGGTCCAAGAGTGGAAGAAACCAAAACTGCAATGTAATTATAATACTCATGAATCTGACCACGCCATGTGTGGCTGGATCTGGTTTGTACCTGGAGGAGAGCCCAGCTATGAAAAATAAGGCTGCATGAAATAGAACAAATGTTCCAGTAGTTGGCACTGTTTCTTCCAGAGATCTCCATTTGCCCTGGTGTGGAGACAGGGAGGTACGCCATAGCAGGTGCTATTTTCTGAATGAGACATAAAACAGAACTTTTATCCCTAACTTTAAAGAGCCTTTGGCAAACCTTGAAAAAGAGCACTGTAAACATATCTTGAACATATCTTCAAAATTAGTTTTCTGAAAAACATTCTTTGATTTTGTATCTACTGTAGCACGTTGCTCTCCTTCCTTCTTCTACTTTATTATTCCAGGAAATATACACTTCTAATTGCATTTGCTGTCACTACTGGAATCTTTCAACATATACATTGTTATTAGCCAGACCAAAGTCCCAAAGTTCACTAACATTCACAGCACCAGTGGTCACTGTTTTCCCCCTAGAGCAGGAGGTTCACCTACTTAAAACCTACATCTCCTTCACGGCCATTTTATTCACATAAGGAAAACAAAACAAGAAATCTGGAAAATTATGTACAAATCATTTGGTATGTAAATGTAATTGTTATTAAATACGTCTTTTTGATTATGTAATTTTAGGAGTTTTATCCTGTTTTAATAAAAGGTGATAAACTTCACGCATCATTCTTTTTTTCACGAATACAGATCAGGGTCTAATAGCCAGCTAACCCAGTCACACCAGGCAGCACTTGACCAGTATTTCACCTCCATTTGGGACTCCCAATCATAACAGAGAAAGGCCCAGCCTGCATGTGAACCTGTCATCTCCAGGGTAAATGACTTATCCTGCACATCCAGACACAGGCTGTCACTGGATAACTCAGGAGCCCACAGAGCATAAAACTTTAATTGAAGTATTGCTCTTTTACGCTAAACTTTTCCATGCTCACCTAGCTGCGAGTGAAAAGCTAGAAATATATTTCTCACTTGCTGGCGGGATGTCTCTAATTGTAGTCAAGATGTTGTACAGTACAGAATCAGGTGGTTGGACAGGATGGTGTCTGTTAGGTCTTGATCCACTTTGTTGAACAATTTAATCCACGTGATGAAAATTGTGATCGATAAGAAATGTTTGCATTGAATGTATTTGCACAGAATATTTTTCCATGTTTTCATTGGATTTTTGTACATCTCGCCTTGGTACATTTTTATTTTTCTCGCAGTTATTGTAAATCCATATCAGAGGGAAACTGCTGCAACAGAGCAGATGTCGATTAATTCCCAGTTCTCTCATGAGACATTCTTTACTACTGGTGACATTCAATTTTTGCAACCAGGTGTGCTAAGAAATGAAGTGTTGCCCTGATATTTGGGAACCCATACAGAGCAACAAAATGCTTCGCACTGCGCCAGTTATATTACAGCATCTGTAAACCGCAAGGGGCCTTTTCTATTGGTCTAGTAAATGGGAAAAGCCCGCTACTGCTTATGCTCACTGCATGCCAATGAGGTTATTACTTTGCATTCACATTTTCTGAGCTCTAGGCATCTTAAGGCATTTGAGTCCTGATAAAGGGCAGGTGTTTATAGAAAACAGCAATGAGACTCAAAGTCAAGTGGTAGATCATAAAAAGAGTATCAGTCAATTATTGGCCTATCAAAACTATTATATTCTTTACACAGCAGCGGATTTTCTGCTTTGTCAAACATGCAGCACAATACTTTAATGATCTATGTTGTCATGACATCAGTGATGAACAGTATTTGCTACAAGTCAGATGTCAAGGTTGAAAGCTGGTTTGCCACAAGAGTTCTGAAATGACCTGATCTTCTATTTTTTAAGCTTCTATAACAACAGATTCTCCTTTTTTAGTACAGCAGCATTGAACCTATTAAGGTATGGCTGAGTATCAAAGGAAACACCACTCTGTACATATGTTTGTAGAAAAGTACTGTATACAGTATGTATTATGTGTCATTTTGATGAATTGATCATTCGTAACTGACTGTCATATATTCAAGCATCTCAAACTCTTGCATAAGCACAACCTAATCAGTGAGAGCCTTGATTGGACTCGGTCACTCACTGAAAGGAACCAAAATGCCCCATTCAACAAAACAATGCCTTTGTGTCATTAGTATGTTAGAGGCTGGTTCAATGTGAGCCCCCTTTCACACAGGTGCAGATCCTTAGCCACAGAGCCACCGCACCTTGCAGCAGCACAGTGCACATCCCCCTGCTGCTCTCTTGAGTGATGCCATTGATGCCCTACTTACCAGCCTTGAATCCCATTGAACTTTTTTGGGATGTACTCAGATGACATGGTGGCATCTAGGGCTCAGAGACTAGTCAACAGGCATGTGCTTGTCTGGACAGAATCCCACAAGACAGCATCTGTAGCCTGCTGCAAAGTGCTCAGCAAACGTTTTACACTTTTTGTCCTCTCGTAATAGCGTCATAAAGCACACTACTAACATCTATCAGTACAATACTGCAATGTACAGTGTATTTAAGTTGCAATTCTATATATTACATCCCCTTTCCTTTGAAAACCATACTGTATATACTGTATTTTAACAAATTTTAACAAACATAACTGAACTTACCTGAAACTACTAGCTTATACATTCATTTGGATTCTTTCATATTACATTTTTAGTTTGTCTGACTTTTTAATTTTTCTTGTAGATCTTCTCAATACAGGAAAGCTGGTTTTATCAGAAAGGTGTGTATTTTCTCGAGACGGTAATGCAGAGGAGGTCAGGTTACAGTGGTCTTCTTCACCTGTTGGTTCTGTGAATGTCTCTTGTGTTTTAAAGAGGCTGCAGTGATTCCTTCTGAGTAAGCAATCTGGGATGCCGCACACTGTTAACATCTATCAGTACAATACTACAGTGTTTTTAAGTTGTATTGCTATATATCATAACAGCACACCCCACTGGTAACACTAATGTCCTGTGATTGTGACAGCTTACCCTATCGTAATCATCTCTGCAGATGACAGATTTTAATCAAAATAATAAATTTACTTATTTCATTTCTGTTCAATTCAATGTCATTACACCTGTTACAGTATATGGGGTGGCCAGTATACTGGCCAGTGACCAGTACACATGAAAATGTCAAGTTTACAACTACTGTATATGTAAATAGACACATCCTATATAAATTTGTGAATATGGCTACTAACTAAGCACTACGCTGTATCAGTTTCCTTCAGTTTTAAGGAAGCCATTTCACCTTTCATAGGGTGCATTATTTGATACCGAGAGTCCTGTATTTGGAGTAGTCATCAAATGAAAAGCAGCTATTTTATCAAAGTAAATGAATAACTAGAAATCTTTCTCTATTGTGTTTCCATTATTGGTGATGGGCAGGTTAAAAGTTACGTTACTGGCTTTAATTAATAATCTCAACAGTGAAGAGCAGTCAGCTATCTTGTGTATATTAACAAACGGGTTTTATTTGTGTTGATTTTACATGTGACGACGCTGGATAAACACACTCTGCACTGAAAAAGCTTGATTTCATATTGTAAGGCAAGGAGAAGAAAATGTGAACCCAAATTTCTGAGCAGTGAGCCACGCTAAGGACAGCTATTTCTCATTGAAATCTCATATTTCTCATATTTCTCTACTGCAGTTATTAATGGAAATGTGTATCAGATTTCTGACTAATTTTTTGATGGGTTTTCAGTTTTTTATGGCTCTGTAGAGGAAGCGACATACATTTCAGCTTAGCTCTACATTCAATAAAAATAAATGAAAGAATAATGCAGCTCTTTAAAAAATGTTATCTTCTTCATGTTTGCAAAACCTATTTATAAGTTGATCAGAGTCTTATGCAGCTCTGGACTATACATATACTGTAGATCTTGAAAGTCAATTATACAATTGCTCAACAGAATTTTTTCAATTGTATTATTAATGATGGTGCCAGAAAGTAAATACACATTTAGCTGAATTTGTTAAAGGTTATATTATGAAAATACATTTGCAGTTTATTTTGCCTAAATTTTCACTTTACATGGTCTTGTTTGGCTCTAACTGTGTCCTCTTAAATGTTACAATTGGGAACTGAATAAGCTCTTCCTTTACATTTCCTCTTCTTCTTCTTCTTCTTCTTCTTCACAGCCTTAGTCCCAGACTGTCCTGGGGTCAGCTGCTTTGGTTGCTCTTCTCCACTTGTCTCTGTCGAGCACATCTTCCTCACTCACTTCACATACCTCCATATCTTTTCTCACACAATCTATCCATCTCTTTCTAGGCCTGCCTCTTCCCCTGTTACCTTCCACCTCAAATTCCATTACCCTCTTTGTTACTTCCTCAACGTCCCTCCTCATGATATGTCCATACCACCGTAACCTCGCCTCTCGCATCTTCCCAACTACATCCACCACCCTACATCGTCTACGGATTTCTTCATTTCTGATCTTATCCTTAATTGAAATCTGCAGAATCCATCTCAACATCCTCATTTCAGTTCTTCTCATCAAGTTCTCTTCCCTCTTTCCAACTGCCAAGCATTCAGCTCCATATAGTAGTACAGGTCTAATCACTGTCTTGTACATTTTGCACTTTAACTTTAATGTGCATTGAAGTCTCCTCCAATTACCACCATTTCATTTCCTGGGATTCTGCTAACCACTTCTTCGAGATCTTCCAAGAAGCTATCCTTTTCCTCCTGTGGTCTTCCTACCTGTGGTGCATATAGAGATGATATTCCACAACCTGTCCTCAAAAGCCACATTGAGAATCCTGTCTGAGTGTCTAACCACCCTCACTATCTTGTCTGCTAGGTCTTTGCACACTATCACACCCACTCCATTCATTTTTGTACTCTTTCCAGCGTATTTAATCTTGTATCCCGCTCCTAGGTGTCTTGAGCTGTTTCCTTTCCACTTGGTTTCTTGCACACACAAGATCTCCACTTTTCTCCTTGCCATAGTTTCAACCAATTCTCTCCCTCTCCTTGTCATGGTACCAACATTCCAACTCCCCACTCTCATTGACTTAACATTCCTTCCAGGACCCTTCACCTTGTTTCTTTTCTGTAGCCCCCACTCTACAGTTTTCCCCACAGTAGCATAATTTCCATTAGTACCCTGTTGGGACACAGCACTAATGGCGGCCGTTGTTAACCCAGGCCCCGACCGATCTGGTATGTGCTTTGTGTTCTTTGCAACCATGGTCTTGGCAAGATGGTTTTACGTCGGATGCCCTTCCTGACACAACCCTTTTAGTCGCCTCTTACGACAGGCAGGGATACCCAGGAGGTATTCTGATCCCCCTCCCGAGAGAGATTCCTTTACATTTCCTATAATTACAATATTGAAAAAATCAATATGTTATGTTATATTAATATATATTTATGCCTATTCATAATATTTGAACATGGGTAGTGTTTTGTCATTTAAATAGTTATTTATGCAGTGATGGTTCAATTTTCTACATCAGCCGCCCTTTATGTGTACGCCTTTACTAAATGAAATCATCAGAATGAAATGCCTTGTATCCTCAGGCAGCTAGGCCTGTGTTTACTGTAAATAATACTGGATGTAGTATTTATAATAAGAAGATGAATCTGTTTTTGATGATTATGGGATCCCAGATCCCTTTCAACCTAACTTTCCTTCATCTACCCAAGAGAGGTTTTCTAGATGAATGTCCCTGTCTATGCCGTGATGTTTTCGATTCTTCATAATGTCAAGACCATCATGGGTGCTTTGCAAAGCTTTTTATAGTAGGCTGCCAGGCACCATGTACAGCTTTCAAAGTATCATTTTTAGGGGGTTGGCAGTTTCTGTAGGGTGGTAATTGTTGAATTTTACAGCCCAGCAATGACAGTATATTTTATAGCAAGCAGACAAGTAAACTATGCAGTTCTCTCCAGGAAGCAAAATTAAGGTTCATACAGTATACAATGCACAGAATGTTGTTGCAGCTGAAAAGAAAACTAGTTAAGATAAATATTTTGTACTATGGAGAGAGTGTTATCCCCTGAGTATAAGAGACATATTATAGGGTTTTTAGATATTTTAAGATTTATTAACAAATAGATACTTTGCATAATCTGACTGTTTCTTATGCATAGTCTTTTTGTGGCTATCTCTTCACTGTCCATGTGAATTCTGTAATTATTTGAAAAGGCAATGCAAACCTTTGTTCATGACAGTAAGAAAATTGTTTTAGGGAAAGATTAAAATAATGTATTTTAATCTTATATAACTGCATCCAAGAGTCTTTCTGTGGAGGATAAAGCAAACAATGAAACTGATTGCAAAGTAAAGTTGAAGCACTCTGTATTTGTCATAGCTTGGAAAGCTTTAGTGACCTTCTGTAAACTGACAGGCTGCTGTTACCTTTTATATTGACAATTGTCATTTCAGTTTCCAGAACTAGAAGTTTAGAGGTGCAGTGCATTTCAAAGGTATAAGAGCCTTCTTATGGTGTCCTATATCGTGGAATTACAAGGTGGTACATACATTTTTTTTAACTTAATATTTTATTTACAGTATACAGGTATGTCAGCACAACCAAGCTAAAAAAACTATAAAACTGAAATATGTTGACTGCGTAAGTATTTCGGTGGATGCACCTTTGGCAGTAATCACAGCTGTGAGACTTTTTTTATGTAAGTCTTTTGTACGCTGGCTTGATGCAACTCGTGCCTGTTCATTTTGGCATATTTGTTCAAGTTCTCTCAAGTTGCTAGTTTTTTTTGGAATTGCTAATGGACAGTGGTTTTCAAGCCTTTCCACAGATCACAAATAGGATTCAAGTCAGGACTTAATTTCAGCTCAGGGATCTTTATCTGTACTTTACTCTGTCCAGTTTGACTTCAGTCTTGCCAAGCCTTGATGTCCCTGCTGAGGAGAAACATTCTGTGTTTTGTTGACTGCTGCACATTTTCTCCCATCTCAGCCATTGAATTATTTAACTCTTCCAAAGTTGTCGTTGGCCTCCCAGTCATATTCCTCACCCATTTCCTCCTTGTCCAGCTTAGTTTGGAGTGATACGCCATGCATCTTCTATTTCATGATGATTGAATTGGATTATCAGAGACTTTATGTTTGCACCTTTTTCTTATCTGTGCCTTTTGATGACTTTATCACTGACTTGTTTTGAAAGCTTCTTACCCTTCATGGTCATGAAATCACATCATTAGAACCACTAATATTGCACGCAAACAGAGGCAACTCAACTAATTGTATGGCTCATTAAAGTAAATAATTGTGCCTACGTTATTTTTGGTTTTCCACAGCAAAGTGCTTGAATACATGATTACTTAATGTAATCATGACTTTTCCATTTTTTGTTTTTTGCTTTGAACATGTGGAGCTGGTTGTGTACATAACAAATATTAATTTCTACTTCAAAGTGTCATGTCTGCATGTTTTAAAACAACAAAATGAGAAAACTGTCCAAGGATCTGAATACTTTTGCTAGAAACTATAGCTGATTGTATAACGTCTTCAGTAATTTAATGCAGTTTTGTATGCTCCTGTGATATTGTTTTTAGTATTTGATATTTAGCTTTTGGTCAATGTCATCACACTATGTCAGAAGTCCTTAATGTGTCTGAACTTTCGGGTATAGAGTTTTCTCAGTAATTCATCATTCACAAACAACTATGTTTGTATTTACTATGCTTAAGTTCACATATCCAAAGTGGTGATGATTTCAGGATGAATTAAAGCACTATCAATTGAAAAGAGAGTGTAGTGTGCAAACTATTTTTTTCAATGACAGTAGTGTTAAATATTTCAGTTCTTTAGATTGGTTGGGGATCAAAGGCAAATACCACACAGTCCTTGGTGTTTTTGCATGTAAAGGAGAGAGTGACTTCGACAATCTTACCTTTGCAGACAACCCACATTCCTTCTTGTTTTGAAAGCTTCACAACAGCTTATTAAACAAAATTGAGGGTAAGACTTTCAGTATCATAAAAAGCTTTGATAAATAAAGACAAATTGACTTTCTGAAGTATTAGCTGATAAGCAAATTTAAGCAAGTCCTAGCAGATAGTGCTAGATTTACCATGCCAGACAGGCCATAAGCACGTGAAGGAAGCAAAGGAGCATCAAGGAGAACACAACAAAGCAAAGGTAGTATTTTATGCATTTATAGCAAACCCAGTGTGTAACGTTTTGCTGTCTTTATTGATGCTGATAAGCTGCAGTTGAGTAACGTTTCTTTTTGGAACCTTAAAGCAGAGCAGGCCATTTTTACAATTACAGCACTCTTATGCATTGAGATTTTTATGTAGAACATCTGTGTTTCTATAAAGCATTTGAAGGGCTGGTTTTACTCTTGAAAGACAAAAAAAAAACATATAAGGCCAGAAATCCCTGAGAAAATTAGACACAGTTGGTCACAATTTTCAGACTATGCTCCATAGGAGCCTAGGGCTAAATATTATGCAAAAGAGCAGTTCCACTGTAAAAGGTTGTCCTCTTCTTGGTCAGATTACGGACAAGCTGATAGAGTAAAGTGGAGAATCTGTGTCTTTTTTCCCTGCATGGGAGAAAGGGGATTTGCTTTCTAGATTTCTGCATCTCTTCTCTATCTCTGGCACTAAATTTATCAAAGCAGTTTTGAAAGAGATAATTTGTGGCTCTTGCTCAACAAAAGTTTGTATTTAAATTTCAATCTGTCTATGAGAGAAATTTTCATTTTGCCAAGAGTGCAAAAAAAAAACTTGAGACAAGATACGGAGATGAATATGACTAGTAAGTGTGAATTATATTAATGTTAGGATTGGTGAAGTTCAGTTAAATGGAAAAGCTTTTGTGAAATGATTTAAGTACAACCAAACTTAAATGCAGGAATAATAATGGTATAGTAATGGTGAGACTGTACCAGTGTTGCCAGTAACTACTGCATTATGCAAGAGAGTAAATTGAATGACCATTTCACACTTTTTAATTGGTATTTTTTTTAATGTATTATATTTTAAAATTTACAAATATAGCTATTACTTCAACTATAAGTCAGCCAAAAAGTTTAGAAAATCCTGAAAAAAATAATTAAAACTGCTCTAGGTGCATACATGTCAATCTTTGGCTAAACAGTCTTAAGGGGCCGTCTCAGAATCAGGGTATGGATCAGTGTTGCGCATCTGCAATTAACAATGAGTTCCCTAAGTCATTGTCTGCCTGTGCCAGTTGAGTCAATCTACCATACTATACTGAGTCCATCTCTGGCACTGAAGCTCCTGGCATGACAGATAAGAGGGAATCTTGCACCCTCATTACAAACACGGTGCTCTAATTACAACTTCTCAAGTGATGTTATTCTACACCTGCGAGTGACAAAGACAGCAGCTCTTCTTTAAATGTTTTAGAGTCATGGCAGTCAGTCTGCAACATGGTACTACAGCAACATAATACCTGTGTTAATAAATTAGGCCATTTCTGTGGAGTGAGAGTTGAAAGGAACTTCCTAAAGGCTGTTGCTACTCCAGTTTGGCGAATAAACAGGCAAATAACCAATGACTAAAGAAGGAATTTAAATTTTGACTTCAACCTGCTGTTACTTTTAACTACAGCTAAAAAATCCATGTTTAAGAAGCTTCAGTGTGCTAAAATAACAATGACACAAAAACGTTTGAGAATATGTTCCAGTATTCAATTATGCTTAATATAAATAAATCAAGCAATTTCTTTTTTATGCAACTTATTTTTAAGATAAACATCATTTAAGTAAATTTCACTTTGAATATTAGCAAAATACTGCAATATTTTGATATACATTATTTCCAGGATGTACTGTAAATTACTAGGAAGCTTGATAAGTCAAACTCTATTGTCTACGTCTGTCAGCCTACCCAGTGTTAACTTATTTTCCTTTTGGTGTGGTCACATTTTGAAATCCCTTATTAACATCCGATTTGTTTTTTTAAAGTAACAAAGTTCCTTAGGTTTGTGCTGCTTAAAGTTCATGGACTGACAGGGTGAAATGTTTATTGATTTCTGGGATGTGAAGGGATGTTAGATAAATCCCTACGATATGAATCATGTCATTGAGGCCTGTAGTGGGAGATGTTACTCTTGATGCAAGAGAGCTGTCACATTGAAAGGCAAGGAAACACAATCAGTTAAGAGCTCTGATGATATAAATTAAACAGTAATGCACTTTGGTACAAGTGACTCTTTCCCTTCACTCTATACATGAATGGAGGGGTATTTGACTAAGGATACTGTTGTTGTTCTTTCCTAATTAAACATAAGAATTAGTTTGCTTTTTAATACATGAATTCGTGGAATTCTGTCTTTGGGTCTGCATTGCTTCTATCCTGTAATTTATTCTGTTTAGAGAGGTTTACCATAACTGAAAGTTTTCAGATTAAGAGGGCAAGGTTACCTTTTTGATCTTAACTCTTTATCTGACAATGGATAATTTGTTTATGAGCAATGTGTGTTTGCCCCAATACCTTCCTACAATAATAATAAAACCAGTTTTGTGAGGCACCTTTGGATTTCATTTCAATCTGCCTTTGAATTACTTAATCTAATTATAATTTTGGGACCTGTATAATTTTTGTTTTACCCTTGAGCTATGAAATGAGTCCAAGAAAGGGGACAGAAGAAAGCAGAAAATAATTTCAGGGATGTAAATGAATCTGCTGTCCAGCCAGCCTGTTCCACTATGAATAGCTATATTAGAGTTACTGGATGGGTAAGACCTGACTCGGGTTTGCAGTGTGGTTTTCCCAGGGGTCCTGTATCTGAAACCTTTGTCTCTGTCCCATCAGATGTAAAATGAATGATGTAAAATTATCGAATAACGTACATTATTCTGAAGAATCCTCCTGTGGCTCTTCTCTCCTAAGTACCCTTTATTACAGGGATATTCTGCTTTTTTTCAAGGGCCTCTCGGATTCTATTCTCCATTCTAAAGACATGGTTTTTAACCATGCCGATTATGATTATTCATACTAAATTGGAGTTCTTGAAGATAATCTGAAGGTTTCATTACTTGTTGAGTACATTTTTGTTTGTTTTAATATAAGATTAAACAATACAAATGTACATCAACTGTAATTTAATATTCATATCCTGTTGAAATCTCTGTTGTTATTACTAATTTGTTATACATTAGTAATTGTCTTTTATTAATTAACTATTATAATTAATATACAGGTATAAAATATTAACCATATTGTTGGTTTAATTGAATTAAATTATAATGGATTGTAATTTCCTTATTATTTAAGAGGAGTAGGGGTTGCTTTCTTTATCTTTCACTGTAGGTTATCTTGGATTTCAATATTACTTTTTCAGTTGATCACAGATGTACTAAAAATGATCTCTGATCTCTTTATGGAAACATTATTTTTTGCTGTTTACTGTTTCGACTTGCTGTGGTACTACAGTATATTCATGTTCTTGTTCAAATCTCTAGGGCTCATGCACCGCAAAAATAACAAAACAAGATGGCGTAAGACTGGTGTATGTTTTTATTTTCATATATTGTGAAACATCTCAAAGTTTTTTTGTACTTCGTTTGCTTTAGCAAAACATGCATCACAATGTAACATACTTATGATTTTTTATTCGCTCAGCATATTCCCTTATCCAAGGAACCTCACAAAGCATACAAATATGGCATTAAGTGTTGGTGCAAAGGAAAGAATAGATATAATAAAATAAAAAAGTTAAGACTTGCACAATAAAGTGCCACACACATGCCATGCAAAACAAGAACAGCAAAGCATGTCTTACATTTGTATTGTGAATATGCACAATTCATAGATTAGTGTAATACAGTGCAAGAATTATTATGGATTCTAAGACTTTAAGTACAGTTTGGAATTAAATATACTCTAGAATTTATGTCAAAATACAGACAATGTGCATTACCGACCTTTGCAATTGTACTGATTTTATGTGATTGACAAATTCTTGAGATGAGGTGTGCTAGTTTTAGTGAGGTAGGCTGAGAGGGAGTTTATTCAGAAGGCATGTTATAAGTATGTTATCTGAAGTTATAATGCAATTTGTCTCAACTAAGAATGTACATTTATATTATGAATAGAAATTGGCGAACTAAATAATTACCAGCTCCATGTATCTCTCTGCATCAGCTATGCATAATAAACAGTGTGTTAAAGAGATGAGTAATCTTGATTCTGTGCACAGTTCTGTTCCCCCATTCCCTTCCCAATTATCAGATGGTAGGCAGCTTAGTGAACCTCTCGCTATAGGGCTGGATAATAATTGCTGTATTAATTGGTGTTGTCCAGGCTAGACAGAATATAAAAGATCCCACTGGGTCTAATAATTAATGTTTTTCTCTCACTGTAGTATCATTAATAAGGGGTTTCTTCACGAAACAAGTAGTTAGATGTTTCAGTCTCATTAGGGTATTTTTAGATAAGGTATGGGGCAACAAGAGTATTGAGAAGCTTATTATGTTTATTTAGATTCTGTAATCTGTGGTTCAAAACGATATGTCTGTATCATATTCCTCCATAGTTCTCTGCTGTCTGGGGGGATACCAACGATAAGGGCTGTTGTAAAATTGTGGATAAATTAAATTATGTCTGGTCTGATGTGGAGGAAGCTTTCACTTTTAAGGATGACTATGTGTGTTGTAGAGAAGCAGATTTGCAGATGCTGCTCTTTCCAGGGAAGGGCCTAGCAATCACATTCTGGTGCTGCAAATTTGCAGTGAACCCTTGGTTCCTTATTATTTTTGTACATTACTTGCCAAAAATGAGATTTCAGGATTAAAAACACTTTTAGAACAGTCTCAAGCTGTAAGTTGTCCTAATATGTACAGGTAATTATATGACATTATATAAAACTATGTAATATACAATGTCTCCCTACATTATTACAGCTGTGTTGGACTATATTTCTGTTTGAGAAACAAAAAATTAATGTTATTTGCATAAAATATTCAGGAAGGGTCCTGTTTATTTTCTGGAATGTTTTATGTAGAATTTGAATGCTGCAGGTAAAAGCTATATATCTGTACTTTCTATGTCTTCAGACAGCCTCTTAAATAATCAGACTTGTTATCTGTTGTAGTATTTTTAAAGAAAGATGTGTTAAAGCTAAGTAATAAGAGGAAACATGGTCAAACAGTTCTTTTACTGGAACATCATGGATTGGGAATTAATACCATAAGTTGCTCTAAGTAGGTAAGCAGAGTTCTATGAAAATGGGCAGGTAATTATGAGTAATTTCTACTCACTTTGTTAACTACCGTGAAACGGCCTTGACAGGGTTATTTGGCCATCTGGTTTAATTACAGGTGCTGCCACACTTTAGAGCTCATGTGAAGGTGTCACATATGTATGGGTGCAAATTACAGCTATCCCTTCTGAAGAAATAAGGTGGACCGTTGAAGAAGCTAAAAATGCAAATTGCTATTTTAAAGCTATTTGCAATCCACCCTAATGACATTGCCAAGCAGACTATAGTATTCATATATGCAAGTTTTAATTTAAATAAAAGGTGTATATGTGTGTCACATTATCAATTGAAAATTAACAGCACACCTTTTCTTCATAGGCCTTAAAAGGGGTTTGAAAAACAAATACTTTTTTGTCACATAAGTATTTGCTGTTTTTTGCAGCTTTAATGATGTGCAGTAGTTTTTGATAGCTTTTCATTTTAACATTTCTTTGAATGGTGTTATTGAATTTTTGTGGGAAGCCAGTACACAGATACATGTCAGGAACCTATTTAAAAACAATACATACTGTAGACCACAGTTTCTTTTGCAAGAGAGTTAGTAATGCAAGAGAAGCAAAGTAGAATTTCAGTGTAAAGTTTCTCTAAAAGAACAAAGATAAATTATTTAACACACATGTTCCACTTTCCATGAAAATAGTTCTGCATATCTTGTCAAAAATGTATTTTTACATACAATGCAGTTTGTAGGAATGATGTGGACTTATCCTTCATAAAACAATTTATGTTTTTAATCTAATCCAATTTGGCAATTAACAAACATTTCAAAACTGACAAAAGCCTTTGCTATTTCTGTTCTTTCCTTCCTCCATAGGCTCTGTCTGAGTCTCTCAAGCAGAAGCAAAGATTTCTGATGCCCAGGAGGCAAATCGAACTACTGTGCTCCCAGCATGCTTTCTGCTGTGAGATACTGGCAATTAACTTAATAGGGCCCTTGAATTATAGTGGATCCGTGATTTGTGGCATGTGTTGACACACTCCTGCTGGTCTAAACAACCTTTGGCTGCTATGTAACAGGAAATATTAGTTATTTAAATTGTAAAAGTGCCACTTCACAGTGATCAGGCTACCATTATTTTATGGTTGTGTACAATTTGTAGAACAATGAACAGCCACCCACCAATGTAATTCAAATTCTGTTTTTTTAAATAACTGCAGAATTATCAAAAAAAATTATTGTATGCTAAAAATAAAATATAGAAATATAAAATTGAAATCAGGGTTGTATTTTATATAATGTTTTTGTTTTAAAATAACCATTCGTGTATGTTATTCCATTTATTTTCTCTTTTTGCATTTTTTTTCTCTCTAGTTTTACTTGGAGTTCCATAGGGTACGAAACCCTTTTTTAAATTATTATATTGATTCTAGACCTCAAATTCAACTTGTAATGTTTAGCTATGGTCCTTAAAAAGAGAACCATCTCTAAAATGCTCTATGAAATCTTATTCCTAATGCTAATGGTGGAGGCATGTGGTTTTATTTTGTTTAATTTTACCTTTTCCAATTGAAGGCAAAAGCTTTGGTTTTGTTTTTAATAACTGTATTCTTATTTCTGTTTTGTTGCTTGGGAAAAAATACAATATGTTTCAGAGGCACTACTGAATGGTGAAGATAAGGCTACTTGATTTTCTTAAAACAAAACCTAAGGCATTAAATCAGGCAAAATACTACAGTTCCCTTGTTGTAAAAATTGAGCATGCCTGAAAATAATGGATCTGCCCCTTCCTCATGCTGCCCAGAGTAGGGAGGACTGTAAGCTGTAAAAACCATGTTGTGGTCTTGTCATAGGTCAATTTCACTGAGGTGAGAACAAGAGAGAGACATTACTCCTACTTCACATCTTGAAGAGGGCTAGGGGACAGTAGTCTTCTCCCATGAATGCTCATTTCAGCCATTTTTCTCCAACAGGCGCTTGTGTGGAGAAAGGCAGGCGACAAAATCCAGCCACGCTTTTTTGCATTATGGTGCCTGTTGCCATATAGCCATGATACACAAAACAATACAGAAACGAAAAAAGCATTACACATACTTGGATTCCGAATATCCCTGTTATGAGCCCCATACAACATTTGTGAGATCATCTAGACAGGGAATGAAGATACAATAATATGGTCACTGCCCACGAATTTAGACCAGCTGAAGAATGCACTTGTCTATATGCACTTCTCTCTTTGTTAGAATCCTAACCAAGGTGTTGTTCAGAAACTGATTAAAACATATCACTTTTGTTTCAAGAATTGTACAATGCAAAGCGTTATGCAACAAAATACTGGTACAAATGTTAACCAGTAAATCATAATCCACATATGTTGTATTCTATCTTAAAAAGAATATGCCTTCTTTTGGTTTTGTGAGATGGTAGAAACGTGGATGTAAGAGTCTGAATTAGGTTGTAGCATGCTGTGCATCTTAATTTAAGGATTGATCAGGAGATCCTTCTCATGCTGCAAGCAATGCTTTATGCTGCAAGTAATTCAGAACATTGAAGACAAAGTGCAGGAAATGGCTGCAACAAGAATAAGACAACCTACAACTTTAAGACCTCAGACTTGGAATTGAAAAACAGCTTTACCGTTGTTTTTTTAACACATTTGTAACATTGTAACTTTCTATTCACCTCAAACCATACAATAATATAACACTTTTTTGCATTTATAGTATATAATATGTAGTATATAGTATATAGTATTTATATAGCCTTCCCACTGTCCAGGAAGGTATTATATATACTGTAGCAAGCATATGAAGTGTTCTGTGCTGTGAAGTCAATAGTGAATTCTTCCAGTGAAGAGATGCCTGTGTTCACTTCAACATTAAGTATATTTTGCACATTTTTTTATCCATATTAATTGCTCAGCTTTTCAACAATGCATATTTTGCTTTCTATTGCTATTTGCTTAATACCAAGGAAAATAGTTATTGTGCTATTACTGCTACTAATGGGAATGTACTGTATATGTAAAAGCATGGTGGATAAATTTCCTTAGTACAAATTTGCGCTCTAAAACCAATGGGATTTTCTCATTTGAAGGGTGACATTTAAATGATCTTTAGTTTTTTTGTTAAATCTTGGTGACAGTATTGGTTGAACAATATGTTGGACAGTTCTTCCTTTCAGAAACTTTTTTTTAAATTTAAATCTAAAAACATGTCTTCTTGTTAAAAACAGTTTTATAATGAATGCTGCATTTGTGTAAAATGAAATTTGCATTTACTCGTGCAGTTAACAGACTTACCAAGGAAATAATTGTCTTTAATTGGCCTGATAAATTACGTCCGAAACAATGACATGTTGAAACAGTCCAATTTCGTACAAACCCTAAGCCAGATATTACATCAAAAGCCATCACTTTTTCTCTTTTACCCATTTGGAAATGCACAAGCCTTCCTGAAAGCTTTTTAAAGGTTATGATTTCCTTAGCCCGATAAAGCAGCACCTTTTAATGAAATTCTAATTAGTAATTTCATGGACTTTGTTATTAGTCATATCAGATTAGTGCACATTTTCACAGCCTCACTTTAATTAAGTACACTTACACCAAGTTTCAAATACTTTCATTTCAGAGATGAAAAAATGTGTTGAAACCTTATTTAGTAAACAACAAAAGTGTTAACTTTTCATTTTTAATTAAAGAAAAACAAGAAATAGTGCCTAAATGCAAATTTAGATATCCATGTTTGGAGAAGTTTTTCAAAATCCTTTTTTTTTCTCTAAATATGGGTGAATTGTTGTTTTAGTTTTGTTTACATACACATATTTAATTAAAATAAAAAGTTGCCATATGTACATCACAGCACCAAAAGCATTTTCTATGTACAGTAAGTACCATTGTTATGACTTTTTCATAAATATGGAATTATTGTATTTGAGGGTAGGAAATGGTTCTTTTGGTTAATATAGTAGTGTTTATGTCTTAAGTAAAGATTTTTTTTATTTATTAACTATTAATGGACTGCAGGTTGTTACCAATAACTCATTACATTTCTATCTTCAAAATAAAAATGCTGTCCACAGTTGAAAGGTGCTGAAATAAAATCAACCAATTTACAGTTCTTTGGAAATACTTGTAAAACCTGTAAAAACAATTTTGTTAAATTTAGAAACAAAGGTTCAATGTTAAAACTGCATTGCTTACCATCTTGCTTGCTTTAAATATTATATTGTTTTACAAATAATTTAGATATATTGAGTTAATTTGACTAATTGCTTATCTTAATAGGTTTAGCAGATTGCTGTATCTAAAATAGTGTCTCACATTCCAGATCCTTCCAGACATATTTTTACAAAACCATTGTTCTTTTTTCAAAGTCCATTTTGTGCCCTGTTTGATATAACGTGATATCATCAGAACAATTATACTTTAATGTAAATTAGTCATTATCCACATCACCTTCTATGCAA
This sequence comes from Lepisosteus platostomus, assembly GCF_059453375.1. Classification (NCBI taxonomy): domain Eukaryota; kingdom Metazoa; phylum Chordata; class Actinopteri; order Semionotiformes; family Lepisosteidae; genus Lepisosteus; species Lepisosteus platostomus. The sequence goes on along the minus strand of NC_142616.1, from coordinate 32,803,457 downwards.
ATGAAAACTGGTTTGACTAGTCTATAAGGGACAAGTTTTGTTTCAGCCATTAGGTGTCTTTGATCTGTGAAAGGAGTTTGGATATTATTTTGGGTCAAACAAATAAATGTTTATGTTCAACATATGAAGCCCAGAACATCTAAAAATATTTACATGAAGCGCTCAAAGAGAATTGTATACATTGCTTACACTCTTGGATCATTGCCACTATGCTTGTAGACTTACAGCAGAGCAGTGCTATTTGTTTAATAGCAGGGGAGAGGAAAAACAAGGAGGGGAGAAACCTCCATTAATTTTTCCAGTGGTGAATGCAACAGGCAGAAGGTAGGCAGTGATTTCTTTCTGCATGTCTGGTGCATTATGGGACTGAATCTTTGAAGGAACCACTCATCCAGAAGCTGTCCTCAGATTTAGTGATAAAAGAAATCTGTCAGCCTTGTGGATGCCTGTCAAACACGACCTCAGTTTTTCTGCAAGTTATGCAAAACAAAGAATTCCTACCCGAGCGAGGGGTGCAGAGCTCAACCGCCCTTAATTAATCGCCTGTGTTTTAATATGTCCTGTTGTTGATGTCATTCATTTGCACTGTAACATTTCTGACATTTGCAGAGAGCCTCCAGGGACCCATAGGTCTCTTAACAATGCTGTTTCTGCAGGGTTATTTGTTTTATAGTTTTTGACTGACATTCCAATAACATGGAACATATTGTAAAGTGCACAAGCCTAGCAAACAGACCCTTCTTTTTCCCCAAAAAACATGGAATCCACCTTGTCAAGTCACATGTGAACCATAATTTGGACTAATAATTACCAGACATCACCACAATGAAACATCAGTGTCTGAACATTTTTGGGGCAAGCTGAATTTTAATGCATTTGGAAAAGGTTGGCCCAAGGCAACACTGTGGACACTGAGAGAAGGAAGGGAACATGTGGAAGTATTTTAGAAGTGATAAATGATTTGGAATCTGCTCTGTCCTCCAGAACAAAAATTAGGACTAACAGGTGTTAAATAGGACCTGCTGGTGCATTTTAATAGAAACATCCAAATCTTGGTACCAGATGCTGACAGCTGCAGTGATGTAGTCAAATAAGCTGTTTTAAAGATGCCATGCTTCAATGCCAGGACCTTTACTCATATTTAAAGAAATAAAAGTGCCTGTCCCCCACTCAAACACCTGACTTTAACATCTTATCGTGAGTTTACTTCTCTCTTTAGTTTCCCATCCAAGGTGTGCCTGCATATTTTAAAGAGCCATTGCTTGTCCAGTCTGAACTACCTTGGACTAACAGTTCCCATCTGAGTGCTGGCTATGCCCTGCAGTCCCTTGGATGTTACCTCCTGCCCAGTGCCATGACCTCCCCTCCTTTCCTCAATTTCTTTTTAAAATTGATTAGCCATCTTCAAGCTGCTGGCCCTTTGGCAGAGCTCATTAACTCAACCCCAGCCTGAAAGCAGAGTCCTTGATCATGTTATAAGACACACCAGGCTAAGTCACCCAGGTTTTAATTAATGTTTCACTAAAGTCCAGATATAAATGAGAAAATTCCAAATGTGCGCAATCATAACATGTCTGTTCTGAAAAATTGTTTTAGCTTCAGTTTTTGAAAATGCATTTCCCCCCAATTTATTGTGTAGGCTTTCAATTGCCAGGCAAATGTTGTGATTTCAAAATCAAATATTCATACTTAGATGTGAATCGATTATATTATTCTGTGATGTGAAATGTACAGTTGGTGGCCTTCAATTTATATTTTCACTTTACTTATTTTAGTAGGCACTGGTACTTAACAATAGTTTTAAACATTCATTTATTGGAAGCCTTATGAATTTGACATGTTCTACTGATCCTTTTTTTAATATGTTTTTTTTATTTGCACATGTAATTAGAATGTGTAATGATTAAATATGTAAAACAATGTAAATAGATTACGCCTTTAATGTGAATTGAAAAAAAAACATCCAGGAGAACAGATTGTATTACGCATAAGAACACATAGAACATTCTTGATCATTTCAGGAATTGGTGCGCCTTTTGTTTTGTAGACTGTGGACCAGCTTTTTGCCACAAACATTGCAGCACTGAAATCTCATAACTAAGGAGCACTGTCACTCTGTGATGATGTGTGGACAGTAGGGTCTTTGGTTTTCAGCAATGAAATTTGAATACCGTACCTTTTAACAGACTTTTTGCAGATACCGTTTTATAGATTTAAATGAGTATTAGCAGTGGCAGACTTTGTTTTTGCCTGATTAATACAAATACAGTATGCTAAGGGCAGGCATTACTCATGACCGTGTTCATTCCCATATTCATTAGTGTTGCATAACAATGACCATATTTATGGAAGCAACAATAAGAGTATCCAACATGCTTGTTTGGTGGTATCACTAGTGTTTTTCAGGTAGGCAGCTGTAATTTCCTCTAAATGATCCTGCTTTTTTTAAGGGAAAATATGCCAAATTCTAAAAAAAACAGCTGAGCTATGCATTTGAGTTCTTTTGTTGCAGCTGTCCAAATAGTTATGGGAGGGTTCTGTAGCTGTTGAGGAAGAACTAGTTAAATTACAGTACATTAATTTGTTTTCAGTTAATACATACGTGTATATATACTGTAAATAGTAGTGCTGTATTGCATTATCAGTACTTCTGGTCCATGTAATATTTTGTTGAATTAGAATAGATAAGGTAATCTGAGTAAAGTGACATCATCCTGAAACATGGCAAGGTGCCCAGAAAAATCCTAACCCCATTTCCACTTAAAGATAGGTTTACTGTTGAATTAGCATTGCCAGAAAAGATTGCAAACTGTTATTATTCTGAAGAGGCTCCACTGATGTTAAAAGAGCAGTTTTTTATTTTTGTAAAAGGATATTGAAGTATAAAAAATAATGTTTATGCTCTGCAAAGTTCCAGGTTCCATAACTGTATTGTTTTGCCCTTCGTGCTTTATGGGAGTTTAATTGGCTATTCCATTAATAACATGGACAAACTAATTTACCAGAACCTGTCTTCTTTAAACTATGGGAACAAAGAGTGGGAGTATGGAAATCAATCTTTGCTTTGTACTGGAACTGCTGACCCGTTAATGCTTTGAAGATCGTTTCTTTCAGAAATTGTGAGGAGTTATTTAACTACAAACAGCAGCTACCTTCCCATTCCAGCTGCATAATCAAGCATAATAAGAACCTGCAAAGGTCCACTTAATGTATTTATAACACTGGAGACCACTAATCCTGTCATGACAAATGAAATCTAGGAAGAATGTGTAAGCCTGTGCATGGAGTGAGCATTTAACTCTATAACCACAGTGGCAAAAACTGCCACTTCAGAAAAAATCACATGTGCTTCATATTTCTGCTTTAACTGCAGATTCACTGCTCCATTAAAAGCTATTTGGGAATTCTGGAAATAACTAAAATGGGCTGCATTTTCTGTTGCACTTTAGGAGTTCTATGCAAAACCTGAGATTTTCATTTTTTTGGTTTTAGGCATGGTGGTTAACACAACTCACAAGGTCAGGGTCCTATATTCGAATCCCTTCTCAGATATTTGTCTGTGTGGAGTTTGTATGTTCTCTTGTGTTCAGAATGGTCTTCACTGGGTGCTCTGTTTCCTTCCAGGGACAGCATTGACAGGCAACTCCAAATTGCCTGTTTGACCTTGGCGGTGTGATAGACTGCAGTCCCATACGGGGAAAGCTCTTTATATTTTACAGGAAGATCCTGGGATTTTGCATAGTCTAAAAGCAAATTTAATTTTGATTGAAAACATTAAGTCTGCTAGCTGGGTATACACATGGAATAAAAACACTGACCATAATATCACCACTAGCAATCATCCCTTGTGTGTAGAAGTGTACAGTAGAATCCCTGTGATTCCAAAGGTCATTAAATTGCCTTTTCAGTTGGTAAGAATAAACAGTCAAACTAAAACTTCCTCATTTCCACAAGTGCATTGATTTTGGAAATAGTAGACATTTTTGTTTCATATTCTAGGAAGGGCGATGTGTTTCAGTGTAATTTAAAGGTTAAAACATAAAATGACACTGCTTATATTTATTAAAATGGTATAAAGACAAATGCACATAACAAAATGCAATATTTCAGTGGTACTGGTAAAAAAACTTGTAACGTTTGTCTTATTCTCATCTACTTCAAGTGCTCCTTCTCCTGTATAGATTCCTGGAGTACATCCAGAGAAACAGACTGTGAACTTATGGTAAATAGTGGCATATCAGACAAGCAATCACGCATTCATATTAAGCTTAACAATAAACATGCTTATTCTTTCATTTTTCCAACTATTGTTACATTAAATGTACGTTATTTATTAAACTATTGGATTATATTCTGGTAATTGCATCAATGAATCTGAACAGTGATGGAAAACTGCAATTGTTTCTGTGAATGTGACAAACTTATTTTTTTATTTGTTTATAGAGTCGTGAGTGCCTTGCAAGTGTGCCTTCTCCTTTATGCCATGATCCCCTGCAATAACTTTAAAGTCTTTAAAAAATGCATTTGTGTGGGGAAAAAAGAAAGGAAGGGGTTAAAATCTTTTCATGTTTTTTTTTACTTTATTTTGTCAAAACACATTTTTTTCCAGTTAAAGCATTAGAGCCCATTTAACAGTTCAAGCATATAATCAAATTTCAGTAATGAGTTATTAATTAAGCAGGGGCATCCATTTCTGTGCTAACAGCCTCATAAACAATTGACAGGAGATTTGTGAATTTTGACTTCCTGACACTATTAAAGAAATCAATATTAGGTTTTAGATGCATCAATTCAGCTGGTTTCCCCTACTCCTTGCCAATCAGCTGTGTGGAATACTAATGAAGGAATTAAGAACTACATATTCTGCATGTGTGCCATCAAACAGATCTTTATCTGTAGGGAGCTGCAGTCTCATTTGCATGGCAGAAGACTGTGCTTTGTAGGTACAGATTTCACAATATGTCACTCATTATGTTTTTCTCTCTCTTTACCCAGCACCCCTTAGCCCCCCTCCAAAACTATGGAATACAATAACCCAGATTTTGCCGTCCTTTTATGTAGCTTTGTTGTAGCAATAAGACTTAAAAGGTGTTTAAAATGCTAGCTTTTGTGTCAGTCATTTTAACGCTTTCCCCATCTCTTCTAAGCACTATCCTGTACCTCGTGAGATTGTTCTACCAGTCCCATCTATTCCATTTTATCTGATTTTCAAGTGCTTTTCCCCTGTTTGATAAGTATTGTATTTTACAACATAAAATAGTTTCCATTTGCTTACTCAATGTTATTGTGTTTCAGTAGTGCAGTCAGTATTGCTCTAGTTTTGATGAGGCCTTGTACAAACATCTGTCCTGTGTAAGAGCAGTGGACTAAAGTCACCTCACATTCAGGGAATATGGAACATTTTTTCCTCGGATATTGAAGCTTTTTGTACACTTGTTAAGCAATCTCGCTTTGCATGAGCTCATAAACATTTATCTGACAGAAGATAGGTATCAGTAATAATTACTGGTATACCTACTATGTATTTCTATTTAGAAATACAGGTTTGCCTTGAGAGTATGCTGGGAACCAGTTTCGGCCAGACTGTTGGGTAGTTACGAAAAACCAAGAGTCAAATCAGTCAAATGATTGCTGGTTACATAAGGAAATACACTTGCAGAAGATGTTTTGAAGAAACAAGGTGGCTTATAAGCTTTGTTGCAAAGTTCTACTATAAGAAGCATTACTCCAGTTAAACCTATAATCCAGTTTGGGATGAAGTTGACTCCCTGAATAATTTTGGAGAAACATACATGCGGATTCTTTAGGCACTGTGATTCTACACTAATTCCAAAAGAAAAACATCAGAGTCTGATGTGTCAGTTGGAGGACAGATACAGTACACCTCTTTCCTGTAAATACCTGCCCAGCAACAGAGGTCACTGTTGTACCAACATCAGGGTCCCCAAGCCAGCTCTGTCCCACCCAGTCACCAAGACGCTTAGCCAGTTTGGCTGTACCCTTGAGGCCCCATGGCCACAGATTTCGCCACAGGCAAGAATCCAATCAGTGATCTTCAGGCTGCAAGATTCATACCTCAGGCAGGAGGCATCCAGTGGCCACCAGAAAATTTACATAGCCCTGCACAATGGTAGGTATTATCAGCCTGACCATGCATCCGTGATGAAACAATGTGTGAAATAATCCAGCTGTTTAGAGTGCAGTTTATTAATAAATACAGCCCACCACCTCATACATTGTGTTTTGCTTAGAAAGGTGTAATGAAGGCTTTCGTAATCTTAGCTGAGCAAAATCTGTCTTTTCAGAATCACAGTACAGTATCTGCTTGTAACAAAAGACTCTAACTATACCGGTCATTGTATCACTTGGTATGTATACCAAAATCTGTACTTTAATAACAAAAATGTTTTAGAATTTGTTGCCACTTTTTAGGTGCTGCTTGCTTCACATGCTCTCATTCTAAAGAATTTCTGTTCTGCAGGAGTCCGGTTGTATAGGGCAGCCTGACAAACCCTATTTTATGTGTGTTTTGTCCATTTAATAATTCTCTCTTCCCCACAGACTCCATTCCCCGTTCCATATCTATAAAATTAGTAACATAAATTTCTGGCCAGGATTATGGTTCATCCTGAATGTGATCTTCAGGTCGTTCTGACAAACTGAACTGAATTTTATTACAATTAACTGGACTCAGAGCCAGGCCTGTTTTATTTGCTGAATGTTTTAGTCAACATGTATATACACAATATATTGATCTTCACTTGATACAGAAAATGTCAGAGGTTTATTTCTTTAATTTGATCTTTTTATATGCATGACACACCTGGTTATTGCTAAAGCCATCGTACTGAAATGACAGAAACTTTGAAAAAATGTCAGTTGAAGCAGAATTGGTACTTTTCTGTGCTTTCAGTTCATTCTCTAATGCTCATTCTGATGAAAAGGGCAGTTATAGTATCTCTTTTCAATAACATCATGTCTGCGCAGATCAAAGAGCAGTTTTACTGTGGGCTCTTGTTGAGAGAGAATATTCTAATACAGATCATCTCAGGAAAGCCAGAGGAAAAAATGTAACACAGGATCAAGCTTCATTAGATCTGAGGACTGACTGATCGTGGTGTGTGCATGGTGACTTGCCTCAAGGGTAAAATATAGGAAATATGTAGGCTGGTGCTTTTTTAAAGGTAGCAGTTTAAGTCTTATTAATGTATTATAAGTGACTAATTACTACAAACCTACCTATGAGAGCACCCACTCTTTGGGGAAAGAGTAATTCTTTTTGGCTATAGAACCCTCTTTCCTCTTTCTCGCAGGCTGTTTGTTGAGAGGCCTAAATGTACAGGACTGTGATTTTTCTTTTGTATTAAAGTTGAGGTCACCAAACTCATTTCACTTATGACCTTCTCTAGACATGAAGCCAGGCATCCAGAGGTGAGAAGATTGAATTAACCTGCTTTACTCCCTAGACAGGTTTTTAGTTATAGAGGCACATTGAATTTCTTAAGTGAACTGCAGGGAATGTGCTGTGTGCCATGTTACACAAAAATAATGATGAACAGAAAGTCTGAGTATTTGCTTTGGGAAGACAGACAAATGAACTTCTCTCCATAATCCACAGTAATCATACCTTTCTTTTGTTTAATGTTAATGTAGTGTAACATAATTGAACACAGTGTGTGTCATAAATATTACCCAACATTGCCTGAATCATACAGTAGCTTCAAAATGAATTTCAGTCTGAATTTCTGTTGTTTTTTTAAATTATCATGAATACAGGGGTTGCTTCCCATCCTTTCCACCTTCATCACAACCCCTGTGCCCTTCCTGTCCACATATTCTTTTCTGTCCTCCTTGGAAAAACTTGTATAAATAGTATTTTGCATCACATAAATAGTTAATTACCTTTAGTGACAGATTGGAGTTTTTGATAGTTTACCGTGAAGTCATAACACAATAAAATGTAACCATTTTAATCCATACAGTAATCTTTGTGTCAGACTGAGTTCCTTTGGTTCCGAACACTTTCTAGCAGTGGAAGTGAAGGCATAATAAAGGTTTCTTTATCTTTTGTTGTTTTATTCTATAAAAATCTATTATTTTTAAAATATTTTTTATAGATATAAATATTTTAATATTTTAATATTTTCAAAGTTGTCTTCAAAGTGAGTTTCCTTAGATAGGAATATATTACAAGCGCTAAGGTTGTCACAAATATAATGTGTAGTTCATTTTGCTTAAGTTATAATGTTTACAAAAAATTAACACTTTATTGTGATTTGAAAATATGGTCATTAAAGTGACTTATTTAGGAAACAAAAAGAGATCACAGCTCAACAACTTTCAGTGGCAAACCACACAACTATCTTTCTGGGCATGCATGCAAAACCGTCTAAATATATGACTCCAGGTGGTTTTTAAGTAAAGCATTAGATAATTTAAATCCTTGGTTTTAAGTATTCTCTCAAACAAGAACCACTGCCAGTGGTTTACTTTTCCTGCTCATCAGTGCCAGAAAATGTCCATGCACCAACAAAATATTTCCTCACATATCACAATATACAATTTGCTGTTTTAATAATATTACCAGCAATATACCTGGCTTTTCTTATATTTATTTTATTTGCTTCTTTGCAAATTTTTGTTAAGGAGCTAGAGGGTATTCCTTTCAGTCTTATCTGGTAACACTTTATGCAGCCTACCACCTTAAGACAACGGGCTAGCTATAATGGTATCAACAAGGCCACTTTCACCTTTAGTGCAAGTAAGGGCCATGTCTGTAATAAATTGAAAAGATCTGTTCACTCCCTGAACTCTGAGTGGGTCATTTATATGCCCAGTGCTTTCTATGTAGTTCATCAATTCCCCAGTCCCTTTCTATGGATTTGATTTAATATACTCTTGGTCCCAGAGATAGGTGTACAAGCCATATTGGTAGCAGCCCTCTGTGATAAACAGCCTCTGGCATTGCAGGGATTAAGAACTGAGTCCACTGGGCTTGGTGCCACACTGGTTTATTATTCTTTCAATGACAACTTTTCTCTCAGTGTCTGGGGCTTCCTTTAAAATTGGAGTCAAAGAACATCTAACAAATATGTATAAACATAAGAGTTTATGTTCTGTCACTATACACTATGTTTTATATTCAATTTTTCAGGAATCTTCAAATGCAAATTAAGGAACAAATTGACTTATGTTTCACCAGATTAGGAATCTTTTTGGAAAAAAGGCCCTCCTGGGTGATTTTGTTTTTTGCTGGGATACTTCAGTCAGCTCTGGAACAGTTTGATTAGAGTTGCCCAACCATCCGTTGTATTAATGTTGTGCCATATTGCTAGTCATCAGGTTATTTAATTTATTGTGCTTGAATAGGTTTCCTTTATTAAAGTAAACAGCCTCTCCCATTGCTTCAGCTCTGCAGACGGTGGTGACAACTGCTGTCTAAGAATATCTTATGTCACTGTTCAGATTGAAGTGATGTAGGTGGCTGAATTGCAGTCTGTACCAAGACATTATTGGATTATAGTCATTTGTTTTTATAGTGGTAACAAAAAGCCAGTTCGGTAACAATGTGACCATTTACTCTCAACAATTTACTTAGCTTTAAATACGTATTAAACTGTTTGAAGTCATTTCAAGGTTACGTAAACAAGAAGGAATCTGCAGCGTAATAAGTCAAAATCACATTCTTATATTACTGTGTTTTTTTAAGCTGAATTGCAGAAACTGATACAATACATAGATTAAATTATTCACACAATTACAAGGCCTGCCTTCTTATAGTTATACAGCTAACAATTGACACAAGTGGTGGCTGTATTAAACATTTTTTCAGAAAGTTATATACTGCCACAGAGTTTATATCCCTGGTAAGACAATCCCGTGTACAAGACGCTCAGAGGGAAGTGTATTTCTTGTATTCCTATAAACGAGGATTTTATTTCAGCAACTCAAAGCATTCTGTAACCCAAGCATGCCAGTTGGAACATTTTTTTGGATTCTGCTGATCAAAACAAGCACATCAACACAACAGGAAAAAAGAGGTAGCATGAACTGTCTACAGAAAGTAAAAAGGCCAAAATAATCTACAGAGTGATAAACAATGTAATAACAGTTTAGGCTGACAGAGAATACTAAGGAGAACAGATAATTAACATGCATTTAAAAAAAATAGCACTCCATTAAAATGATTTCAGTTAACAACATGCATGCATTTTGACTGCTCTGAGGAATTAAGCATCTAAATTTTAGCTGCAGAGATCCTGCTGTACTCACACAGTCCAAGATTAGATGAACAGTTGCCATTGCATGAATTCTTAACTTTATCTTTCTTAAAGATCAGTAACTTGCAGTCACTGAACTGCAACATTGGAAAAAGTTGAGCATCAGTAAAAGTTTGTTTCCTGAAATACATTTTTGTCCTTCATGTGTCCTTCATGTAATTAGTTGCACATTACCATTCTGTGCCTTAAGGTCAGGATTAACACTATTTCAGAGAGTATGTCATACTGGCCCAATGTTGCTAGAGATTCTAGAGATTCTGTTTACCTTCACCTTGAGGAGGAATTGTCAAGAGCACAGTACTGGTATAGTAATAGCATTTAATAATAGTTTCTTTTTCAAAATGTAAGATATGGTGAACTAAATTTAATATATTTATGAGTGGTCATTTTACTAAATACCTCAATTAATTGATTACATTAGAATTGTAATTGTGCATGCACAATTAGTCAGTCTTTGAGCACTGAAACACCATACAGTCATTGTGTTTCTATATTATATATATATATGTTAGAGAGCCTGAAGGGTTTATCTATGCCACTTCAGTCACTAGCATTATTAAAATGTTCTTTTTAGACGTATAATCCATGCATTTATAACAATCTGTGCTTTAGAAATCCAACCCTGTCTGGTTTGATAAAAGTAAAACTGTGCTGGGAAAAGAAATCCTTACAAATTCCAGCATGATAATTCATCGTGCTATCCTGCCATGTCTTTGAGTGCAGGAGTCATTCACACACAGGTATTCTGAAATTCTGTCGTGATCAGCTTCACAGAAAGACTTGAAAATTACATATTTATAAAAGAGAAACTGTGGAACAATACTATAAAGAAGAAGAAAACAGACAAGGGGGTTGAATCAAAGCAGAATTCAAGGTGTGGCACATCCCTCAAAAATATATTTTGTGATTACATGTAGCTTTCTTTGTATTCCTATTTTAAAGCTTGTTTTGTATTTAATTATTGTGAAAAAGACTTTTCTCTTTTTTCAACCTTAGAATACATCTTACAGAATAGACCTACGGTGCGTACAAAATAACTACTTTTCAGTGTGGAAATTAGTGGCAAATGTTAAAAATAATAGATAAGTAAATTAAGATTTCTTTAAAGAATGTTTATTCTGATTAGATTCCCCCATTTGAATTGTCAATTACTTATTTGTGAAGATCACTAAACCCTGGATATTGTTTTTCCTGGCAGTGTAGCACACCATAGCCACCAATTTTTTCTATGATCGTATCAAACAGCAGTGTCTTATTAATTGAACTTAAGCTGGTGGCATTTAGAGTTACAGGTGAAGAGTTCAATAAGAACTCGGTAAGATTAGCTCTGTAAGGCACAAAGGGTGATTATAATTGTGATTAAAATTATATCTTATACAGTAAATTCAGTGATATTCATTATTTGTTTTGTCTCTGTTAAATTAGATTTTCAGCTTTTATTCCTTTATAAGAAAACTTCATGCCTGTACTTATTCCTCCCCCTTAGAGTGCCATTTGACAAAGACAAACATAATAGCATTACAAAGCAATTTCATTGCACAAAAAAGCCTGTTCACTCAAAATGCTGCCTGCGGGTGACATTTCACCTTATAGCATTATTAAACCTGCTCGTCATGTCTCTGAGCTCTTCTTCCCATTGAACAAAACACATCTTTGATTAACAACCTTGTCACTTACAAGCTGTCGTGTTTGGACAGCATTGTGAGACTTAACACTTTTATACGTGTCTGAATGCATAAAAAAGAGAGAGAAACAAGACTATCCATTCTGTTTTAAGGCATTGCAGTAGTTGTGCATCTACTACCCTGGCTAACCCTCCCATGACATGAACAGAACTGCAGCATAATCAACTGCTTAGCCTTTGAAATGTTTCTGAAAATCAATCACGTGTGTGGGTAGCTTGCAACAAATGTGGGAAAGCTCATCAAGGCATGTCAGTAGTGTTGCTTCAAAAGTCTGGAGGAGTCAGGAAAAGCTTTAGAAGCGTATGGCCGTTGACACTGTGACCCCCTGTTAGAAACCATTTTTTGCTATTCATTACCCATTTGATTATGAGCTCCTTGGACTTGCTAAGCAAATATGAGCTTCCTGTTCAGCATCTCTGTCCTCAGATAAATGGGCATCAGTGTGAGATTACATACAGTTTTAAGGGGAACATTTTAGCCCTTCTGTTGCATCACCTAGGAGAAAAAAACATCTGAGCATTCACAGCAGCGTCCATTAGAATAATGACTTTAAAACAGTGCATTGGTTGCTAGCTCAAGTATCTTATCTATAGAGCTGGCAGAAAGTGATTCAGTGCAATCCTGTTCAAAATTGAAAGTAATGTTTTGAACTGTTTTAACTCTTTGGGAATTGCAAAATAAATGTGTGACTGAAAAAACGTGAACACGCTCAGGCACTAGATCTGAATGCTATTAAAAATTAACCTTGTATTTGAAAGAAGACGGTCAGGAAATGGGTACACTGAGTCTTCTGCATTGAATAATGGAAAGATATTTTCTTTCAGGGGGGCAGCAAATCCAGTGCTCCAAAAAAAAAACATTTCCATGCTATATTACATGAATATCTTCCCAACCATGATATTCGTTTTTGCCATGCATTCTTTAGAAAATAAATTTCAATTGTATTTGTCTCAAACTATTTTAATAAGGTTTTAGAGATAAATGGGATTTTGATCTTTGATACACTGCATATCACTTTTAATTTAAGCAGCAAGGATAATGCTCTTTGATTGCACTGTTTGTATAAACAAATTCCAGTTAGCACAAATCTTGGGCTAACTAATTCTATTTTAGTCTAGGAGTAAGCACTAATCCTGCACTGTGAAACCAGCTGTAATAGTAGTTGCAAATAATAAAATGTACACTATGGCTTTTCTTTTAAAATCTTATCTTTACAGTTCTCTCTCAATAGTTTTTTTTTTTTAGAAAAAGGTAAGAGAGGACACCTTTCCTTCAAAATATAATATGTGTTCATTTGTAATATATTCACTAATCTAAAATTGGACAGTCATGGTAATTCCATTTCCAGCATTACACATTAGTTCCTAGGTTTCCTTCCAGGCTCACTTATTTAGTGGATTAAGCTAATTGTTCTAAAAGAAAGATTGTTAATTTCTTCAGTTTTTCATGTTTAATATGTTATCTGTCATGTTGCCAGAACCTGATATAATTGTACAGTTCTATAACCTTAATGGTTGGGTGCTTGTCATAACATGGCCATGATGACCTGCTGGTGGTTTCTGGCCTGCTTCCCAAGATAGTGGTTTCAACAACAACAATTTTTCTTGTAGCCTAGCCAAGCTCCATGGATATTCCAAATGACAGGATCCTCTTGAAATAGGATATTGGCAAAATTTGTGAGATTCTTTCCAAGGCTTGCTGTTTACCAGTGGTCATATTTTGCAGTTCTGCTCCACAACATGTTTCCTCAGTCAAGGTACTGCAGGAAATGCTCAGCGTTCTTGCCTTCAGGTCACTGCAGTGGGAAAACAAGCACAGCAGGGGGCAATTAAACCAAACACTGATATTGTGTTCAGATTGATTGTGGAGGATGAAAGGTGTGGGAGTGTAGGGTGGGATTTTGGCATGCGTCAGTGGCTGCGTACACATACTGTACAGTCCCAGGTAAAGTGCAAACAGATACTCCCATACACTGGTATTTTGTTGGCTACTTAGTCAAGTAAACATTTGCACTCTTTCTTACAAATATATTCACAGAAAAGGTCTACCATTATGCTTTGTCACTTTATTGCATGTTGAAGATTGGTATATTTATAGTTGTATTATACTGTACATGCTGTAGAATGGCTGTTTGTGCAACACTATGAATGTGGTTCATAATCACGATGTGAATAACTTTTTTGAAACCTGGGTAAATTATGGGTTGAACTGCTTCAGTTTTTCAACTGCAGTTATGAATGAAAAGGACAAGTAAGCATATATTATCTACACTGCTGCCTTTTTTCTGTCCATCAGCAAAAATGATCAGTCCTCTTTACAAGCTATTAATGTGTCTGCAGCTGCACGTTTTGGGGGTATTTCAGAAAATGATATTTCATTCAATGGTTTTCGGCCTATATAGTATTGAATATTTAGCCATGTTTCCTGCATAGATCGAATTAGTGTTTGTGTGTTTATGCTATAGGTTGGCTTACATTTTTCATTGTTTTTTTGTAGTGCAAAACACTAAATGTTTTTCATGAATATAAAGTTTTATGATGTTGTTTTGGCTACAGGATGTATTTTACTTGTGTATAAAATATTTTGTATTGAAGGCAAATATAGCCTCAAAACTCCCACACTTTAAAGATCTTGATAAAAAAATATGTTTCAGGGTCTGGCACAGGTCAAAACAGAGTAATAAGAATATGAGAGGGATTCAACAAAATTAAATATCTTCTTTGTGAAATGTTTCAGAGGTAATATTGCTATACGTACAGTTCACGGTAGCCAGTTTGCTAGTTTAAGGCTGAGAGCAGTCTCACCCAGGGAGTTCTCACACTGTCCATCTCCAGCAAGGTTTGAGAGATGGCATTATATCAGGGGAGCCTTCAACCTCTGTACTTACATCATAGGAACCATAGGGGCCAACATTTCAAAAGCGTTGGGAGTGTTAGTTTAAAATGCATTTTTATTAACAAATCATTTCCCCCTCACATACATAAAAATAAAGCATTTATTGGCTTTTGGAACCTTTCTATTACATGGTGAAACCCCTCAGGTGCATTCACAATAAATGCCAATTCAAAAATTCAAACTTTTTTCATTTTTCAAATTAAGAAAAAATCTAAATTTGTTTTTGCCCTTGCATTGTTTCCGCTTGATTTTCGGAAAAAGACGTTCGCTTCTCATTAAGATGAGCCACGTGAATGTCGGCAGAAGAGTCTGGCTTTACTTTAGTTCTGCTCCAGTGCTTCCTCCCCACCCACTAAGCTCATTAGAAGATTGCTTTCTGTTACTATCAGATCAGAAGCCAAATTAAGTGCAGATACTGAAGTTTGTGAGGGCTTTGTTGGGCTTGTTTTCCACATTACAAATGCCACATGTTTGGCTCCTGTTAGGTTACTCACTTGTTGGGAGCCGCCATCCTGCAGTTTTCAGATCAAACATCAGTTGCTTATCGTCCATTGATAAATCATTAACAAGTTTGGGCCATGCCATGCAGAGAAGCTGCAAACTCATTATAACCCAAGTCTCTGTAGGACCTCCAACAGGCCTTTTTAAAAAGTTACCATGCCTCACATCAAAATGCAGATTGGAAATCAGAAATGTCAGAGTTTGCAATGTATACTTATTGCCTATGCTTTTAGCATTCTATGTTTAGTATAATGTATTAAACGTTTTTAGGCAACAGTTACCTCTGTAGATCTATAAAAAGTATTGAGGTGCCATCAGAATTAGATCAGGCTATTCTCAGATGCTATCAATAGATTTCCTTGTTCCATGGTATATGGGTGTCACCACCATGAGAGTGTCTGTAATCTGTAGCTTGCAGCAAGCCTAGATGATGGGTATAGTAAGGGAGTTATTTTTTTCAGTAATTAAGCAGTCTCCCAAGGCTTGAAGCAGTGTTTTTTATAATTTTTTAAAAGTGAGTTTTTCTCAGAGTTCTTTTTATCACATTTATTAATAGAAAGTAGACACAGTTAATGGTAATTAAATGGTAATTAAACTGTTAGTAAGGTAAGTACTGAAAAGTGTACTGTCCTTTTTAGGTAGGCCTTTCAAAAACTATATCAAAGGGTTATTGAATTGCAAGGCTATTTTTCTTACCTGCCAGGATGCCTAATTGCAAATATAGTATATTTATACAATTTGTGATCGTTGTTGTGAATTCGACAGGATATTCTTTGCAGTTAAGAAAATATTGCAAAATATGAATACATACTATTGGGACTGATAATCTTGAAATGTCAAAAGTATGTTTTAAAATTTCAGAAGTATGTTTTTGAACTGGGTTAAGAAGAAGCATCGTTCTTTGTATTAATAAATTAAAGGAAGGTTTAAATGAATAACAGTTGATGTGTATTAGAATCTGTGATACTGGCCACTTGGAAAAACAATAAAATTGTGAGGGTGCATATTCTTGAGAAGAACTTGTCTTTTGACCATAACCATTGTAATTAACTTACAGCAGCACATACTGTACTGTACTATTGAAATTGGCACCACAAAGCACACGGCACTAAGTGACTCTGTGGTAGGCCTCAAGGTTAAATGTTAACCTAGAAAACACTGGTTCAGTACATCAGTGTCTCTAACAAGATAACTTGAACCAAATGAACTGCTGTTATTGCCTTTTTAAACTGCAAACAACATTTCCAGTTTAATTTTAATGGTTTCGTAGGTTATTGGTTTTTACTTTAAGCAATGGCAATTATAGGTAATGCTACTTGGTATGTCAACTGTCAAAACTATCAACAGATCTTCTTTCTTCACTGGCTCCCACTGCTTCTTCTTCCTGTTGAGCCCATATAAATGCACTGAGGTTCTATCCTCGGAGTAAGCCTCCCAAATTGAGCACAAAGTCTCTCTAGCAACTCAGTAAAGTTTATTTTTGCTCTTACATTTCTGTACCTCACCACTGTCATAAGCTATTTTCTGCCTCAGTGCAAATCCTAATTGATCACACTCAATCTCAGCTTTACTTTACATGGGAAGATGACATCATTTGATACTGGTATTTTGAGCAGTTTTGCAAGCTAATGTTTTGCTGCCCATCCAAAAAAACACTGTCTAGACAAAGCATGTGTACACAGAAACGCGCAGTGTATAAATGTTTAGACAGTCATTATTTTAATTAAAAATTTCTAAGGTTGACTTACCTTTAGAGAAGTGTGCTTGTCATTGTTAAATTGTGCATCTATAACTCTAAGGCCTTTGCTTTCAGCATTCCAAGTCTTGCACAAAGAGCTGTTTCTAACTTGATTCCAACTTATTGCTCACATACTTCACTGGAGGAAGTAAAAGGTACCTAGACAATAGTGTAATTCATTTCATAGAAGCAACAAAATAAGCTCTGCTGTCATTCTACCCAGTTATACACTTATGTTTAGTGAGACCTGGCAGATTACTGTTTATTTGTTTTAGGTGATTTAGACCATACTTCTTTTGGGAATAATTATAGGAATTTTGGAAGACATCTAAAAAGTATTTTGGCAAGGGTCCCCAGTGGTCCATCTTGCTAAAGCATTTTGTATTGGTCAATCATACATGCGTTGAATTATGCTTATGAAACGTTATTATGAGCACTGAATTGAAGCTTTACACGGGACCACCTCTCTGGAAAATGGCACTGAAAGATCTGCTGGTGTTTCTTTGCCTCTTTGTGGTGTAGTATGTCCTATTTTCAAGATGCTATGTGAAGTATTGTGTTTTTTCTGGTTCAGCTAGTTGTATTAGATGATAGTAATACTTTTGCAATTTCTAGAGTTTTAGAAGTGGTCATTGTTGATTTCACAATTTATCATTGCATATTACACTTTCATTGAGGTATTGTGTTGCCACATTGCTGTTTATAAAATATCACATATAATGCAATTAAAAAAAACAGCTTTCAGTCCTTCTCTGATCTTTGTTGTTTTGGTGAGATGTCAGCAGCAAGGCCGCAAACTGACACCAAAGTTGAATGACACCCAGCTTGTTGTGAGGTACTGAACTAGAACCAAGGTGTCCTAGAATAATTATCTAAGATCTCATTTTTATAATAGCCCAAAGAGGCCAAAATTATATACTCCCCTCTGCCTCTGTGATGATATACTCCTCTTTCAAAAGTTTTAAAAGTAAAAGCTTTAAAGAAAAGGTTATTTTGAAGCTTTTAACAAATCTTGTCTGTATCTCTATGTTGGATTTAAGTAATCACAAAAACACACCAAGCAGGATGTTGTCCAAGACCTAACGAGAACAGAATTATTGAGTAACAGGAAATTAAAAAATTCTTGCAATACCAGTCCACTACTCAAACTCATTCTGTGGTATCCCAGAATGCCCCCTCTCTGAACTCAAGCCATAGGGGTTTGGTTTTTTCAACACTAATTTGGATCTTTTTTACTAAGGGTCAAGATGATTGTATGAAAGTCATACTCTTGATATTGCTTTACTCACTTTGTCCTTTTTTACACTAGTCCCCATGTTTGATTAGTTTTGTTCACTAACTATTTTCTCTCCATTCCCCATGTCAGATTATTAATAATAGAATTTGAGATCAAATCCTTTTGAGAAAATAACGCAGTATGTTCTATATTAAATCAATATGTGTGATCGCACTGAGGAATGGACCATTAAGTTAACAGCGTAGTTATGGATTTAAACAATCTGTGTAATATTTTGTGAATACTTGGTTTACATAATAGAAATGCTGTTGTAGATTTATGTAGTCTTTTTCATGAAAATAAGTTTTAAGCTCACTTAATACATAAATGCAATATAGAGTATTGTATACTTCTGAGTTCCATACCTCTGTTAAGGTGCCTTTGATAATTTAGTCATAGCAGGTTGTAGTGCTCTCTTTAGGCATTATGATTGGGATAGTTATATGTGCTTTTTGTGAGAATGGGGTTCTTCACATACTGTACATAAACACACACTCATACAAATTAATCCAAAACTAGAAGAAAAGCAAGGCCACTTCCTTTAAAGGACATTCAAACTGTGCCAGCCCTTATACAAAATGGACATTTCTGTAGACAAGCACATTAAGAAAAACTGTATCACATCTCAGAGCAGTATTAAATTGTCTTATTGCTGCAATATATGCATTTTAGCTCGTAACGTGTTCTCCTGCCCTTTAACAGACCATAACGATTGTTATTCTAAATATTCCTTTCTCCCTCCAAAGAGGGAGACAAACACTTTATATGTTTTGTAGCCTGTTTTTTTCTCCTTTTAAATTGAGATTTTTCTCTGAAAAGAGTGAGACAGACCTTTTTTTTCTTTTCCACCACAAGGCAAGGTGAATGTGTACAAAGGGCATGAGACCCTCCCATTCTGTGTGCTGAGTCTGACACAGAGAGACCCTGCTCCTTAACTCCAAAAGCCCACATTTCACAGCTCACCTTTAAAAGACTAGATCCCAGATAAACAGTGTGCAGTCCTTCCCAATACCCTAACAGGGATGAAAGAGGAATCAGAGAATTAAAAATATGATATTGTTGAAATGATATTGTTGTTGCAAGCACACATGAGAAAGAGGGTGTTTAGCAAAATAAAAGAATAAACTTGTAACTGAAAATGTAACTGAATAGAGGAGCAGCATTTCTGTTCAGGGTCCATAAACAAATACTACTTATTTAAAATAATTCAGCATATGTTTATCATATACTGTATGATAATGACGATGATAAGCCAAATGAAGTGTTTTAATGAAAATCTAAGGCTAATCAGTGCCAAGTGCCTAGCAGAAATACATTTGTGTTTTGGGTGATCGTGCTTTCTTAAATTAAATGTATATCTGTGTGTATTTAAAAACTGAAGCTGGCAGCTGAGAAAGAAAGGGAGCTTCTGTGAACGCCAGGCTCAGCAGCTGGCACTCCTGAAAGAGGCTGGCATTAGGGAGAAAGGAGATGATGCCAATCCCTGGGGAGAAAGAGGTGTTAACTTCTAATAGCTTTCTCTGCAATAGCCAAGCATCTGCAGCCCCACAAAAAGGGGGTTTTAAAAAATTAATAGAGCTGAATGTGCTTCACACTGAGGAGAAGGGCGGATTAATAAGCACATTAAGGGCAGCTTTGGATTGGAAATAATTATGGAAGCTGACAAGGAGCAGAGGTGGCATTGGTGGCTCTTTCAGGAATGCATTTTAAAAGCAGTTTAAAGAGCCTTCAGATGTTGGCATTATCTTGCGTGACCAAATTAGGGGCAAATGAGAAAAGTTTATCTGGCATTTTGGAGTATTGAAAGAGCTTAGTGTTATAAATTATACAGTGTGTGGGGGGGATAGGCAAAGAGAATTGTGGGTAAATCCTGTTAAAAAGAAACTTTTTGAAGGTCTTGGAAGATTAAATGGCAATTGCATTTTTTAAAAAAAGGACAGTGAAAAACTTTGGCCTGGAGATTACAGAAGTGCTTAAAACTATCATTTGAATTTTGTTAATGAAAATAAGAGTCTTGGTTGGCAAGGCATATTCTTAAACTGCTCACTATTTTGGGGCCATTAAAGAGGAAAAGAAGGAATAATTTAATCTATGATTTTTTTCAGAGAGAGTTTTCTTAATGCACTTAATCTTTTTTTAAGTAAACTGACAGTATTTGTTTCTGTGAGAAAAATAAACTGATGAAGCCAAAAATGTCATCTATACTTCTGTGCCATTGAGTTTCTTTGTAGAAATTGCATGATGAGTCATAGGAAAGAAGTGCAGAAACAATGTGAAGAATGGCCATCATATGACAGGAGCTCAGTACACATACTGCTGATCAATCAGGAAAGACAAGCCAATGCACTGTAGTGTGTTTGAGAGAAGTTGTAAAAGGTACAGGCTGGAAGAGCTAATGTCTATTTTATAAAATGTGCTAGGAAAGTTTTGGTTTAATGCTGTGGAGTTATGGGCGTGCATAATTTTGCTCTTTGAGTTTAAAATAAAATCTTGACATTATGCGAAAAACCTGCAACCCTTTGTAGATAAAAGACTAAAAATAATTTTAGCTTGACTTTAAACGGTAAACTAACTTTGGTCCCAATAGTTAAATGCAACTCCTACTACCAGCCCACAAAATGACTGAACCCTAACATAGTGTAGTTACAGCAGTTGTTGCTTAATAGCGGAAACATGTGTTACCTAAGCTTTGTAAAAAATCAAAGGTTTATTATTCCTTTTTGTAAAGACCTTGTGGAAGGGATAAGCTTCCTTTGTGACTGAGAATACACCTCAAAGATTCCAGTCTTTATGAGAGCATACTGTTTGTGTTTTACCTCTCCTCCCATATAAGTACATAGCCTCAAGTCCACAATACTCAAAACCAGACAGGATATTTAACACATGTACAGTAAATACTTAAATATACCTGGATTTCCAGGTTCCTTCAATCAGAAGTATTTGTCACATTTTTCATTTTGTATACCATACTATTTATCTGTGTTCTAGAACTTGGATAGTTCTAGTGCTGCTCTTTGTAATTTTTATCATAGGCAGCAAAAAACAGTTCCTATTAATGCGCTGTGCCAGATGCAGTCATTTGGAGAAGGTACTGTATGCATGGTTTATTATTTTGGAGGCTGAATTCAAAGCCAACTGTTCAATGTGACTTCCAGCAAGCACAATTGCTACATCAAGTGTGGGGGGCATAAAGTGAAATATGAGAGAAAGATACAAAAGTGCTCTTCATGTGCCATAGGATTGCCATTGCTTTTAAACTTGCCATGTCTCCTAGCTGATCAAGTGAGAGAGGACGGAGTGCAGACCGGGTTTCTCTGGCAGGACTTTCCCAAGTGTCAAAGGGACACCACAGTGTCTCCTGCGACCCCTCTTCCTCGGGGTCATCTCCCCTGCCCACTCCCGCTGCCTGCAGGACTTGCCCAGAGTCAAGCCATGTGTGTGTTTGTGCACACCTATCAGATTCTCTCTCTTCTGCGCATACAAAGAGTGATACAGATAGAAGATAAGTTCTAAAATACGAGTGGCGGGACTTTTATTGACCCGCTCCCCACCACCTCCTCGCCCAGAGGTAAGAGGAAACTGACTGGGGCAATTCAGAACAAATTGCTGTCACCTTTTGACTTCTAGTGATTTCCCCCTTGTGTGTGTTTCTGCCTTTGTATTACTGTATTATATTTGATAAAATAACAAAAATCAAACTGCACTTAGATTGAATATTGGGAACTTCAAAACTGCTTGACAAACACTCTCATACTATACGTTTTATGATCTCATCTTCAGGTTAATGTAGAATATGTTAGTGTACTTCAATATGTAATCTCTAGAACATAACTGCAATGTTGTTATTTGTAAGAGTTTTTGTGAAAGTGAATTTCTGTGACAGATCATAGGTAGAGTGCATTGTTCATCAGATTATGGCTGGCTATTGACTGACTGTAAACTACAGAATGGATATTAGAGTGTAAAATATTAGAGCCTAAAACTATGGGTACATTGAACTGTTGTATGAAATAAATTTATCAATCTCAATTATCTCATCTTCTGATATAAGATATAAGACATTTTTAGAAAGAACTGTTAACTCAGTATATATATAATAAATAAATATATATATATTGAGTGACTACAGTCATGTATCATGTATTACAGATCTGAATCACTTAACATTTTCTGACCATAATGTATTTATAATGCTTAGTATATAGTATCTATACTAAATAAATATATACCATTACCTCTAAATGTGATATGACTTTTTGTATTCTGTATTGTTGCATTGTCTACAACTTTCCATACTGTAGAAGAGTATTTATCCATACATTATTCCAGGAGAGGAGTTGCAGTCTTCTCTGAATTGTGCCTGTTACCCTTAATGAGCAGCCTGCTGAGATCTAACTTTAAATATGATGTACCTATGAATACAAAAACACTTATTATATGGTTATAAACAGAACAATTTATGGGAAAATAATCTCAACTTTGCTTAATGTTCTTTGGAAAGCATAATTAGTAAAAATATGTTATTAGTATTCTTAAATAAATTCTTTTTCAACAAATTGAACAAGATATTTGTCTTTATTAGCAGAGCAGAAATGTGCTGTTATTGCTTTTAGCTTCAGTAAATTAACTTAGATTGGGGAAGCAGGCCAGTGCCTTGTGTTTAAGGCATTAAGCTCAGTATCGAATATCCTAAGACACTTTCTTAAGAGTTCAGCTGGAAAACTTTTAAGCAATTTTAAAATAAACATAAAGAAGCAATCCTTCTTGTGATTAGTCTGCCTCTGAGACTCACACAAATTGTTTAATTTCTATTATCAAAGTAAACAAATGAGGGCTGAGATAAATTGAAAGAAAATTTTCGCTAACTTAGTTTATGAATTATAAATGTTTTATGTGAAAGTTACATGGAGAGAGGGGTAAGGGTTTCTCAGTTTCATTGGAGAGCTTTTTGAATTGATGGGGTTTTGTGCACACCTATCATAACTCATCCGTTCGTTATTAGGGACGTCACTGCGATCTTACAGGAGGAATGAGGCAACCTAATCATGGTTGACAGGGCATGTCAGCATGAGGTTGTGATCTTAGTGTGTGCCCATTAACCAATTGGATTTTAATGAGCTATAGCTGTGAAAAAGGCATGCTGGCTTCAGGTTTTTAATGAGGTGATGGTGATTCTCTATGACACACGTTGTAATGGCGATTTTCAGTTGCCTAATGATGCTGCTAATCCCTACAGCGACAGCACTGTTGAAGCAATTTGCACGTACTTACAGAGTGTGGTGAAATATCCTGGAAACACCTCTTGTTAACTAGAGCTGCCTCACGTGCCAGTTCGTCCAGACCATTCTTGGACTCTACAGGATGATCTGAAACTGAAATAATCCAATTTCTGGATGAAGACAAACTGAAGGTTTAATTATTCAGCTTTTCAATAACAGGTCTACTGTGGTTAAAATATAAGGTTCAGCCAGAGAGCTAATTTAACAAAGAGATCTTGTTATGTCACGATCACAGTTTCTTCTGATCAGAGTTTCAATCTTACTTTCACTGCTGAAATCACCTCTGTTATAATACAATTGTAATAATGCATTGAACAATTCTAACAGGAGCACCTATCTTTCAAAATGCATTTATTGGTTCAACAATTTCAGTCGTGTTCTTCTCTGCTACACGTAAAATGCAGAGTATAGACCATGAACTGATTCACGTCTTGATTTTGCCCCTAGCAGATCACTGAAATACTTTACCCACACCCTTTTTTGCTTGTCCGCCAACATGCTTGTTTAATATAACATTGTGTTCAGTCTCCCAGTTTGAAATATACAGTAATTGTTTAAATCTGCCATGATAAAGATGCTTGTTGATGTCTTATCTTAATCCTTATTTCCCATCCTGCTTCTTTTTGTTCATTCACTACCTCCATTGTGTTATTTAATGCACTTAGTCTACCCTTTATTCCTGTGTGTAGCCCTAGTATTCATCTTAACAATCCCATCCACTTAACACGTAAAACAGTTGCTTCCTTCTTGTTGCTTTTTCATTTATTTTGAATCTGTGTTTAGTGATGTAACCTTCTTATCCTCTATTCACTGTTGTCTGAGTTCAGCTGCATGGTTTTTGCTCTTATTCACTGGCCAAACCTCACCTCTATATTTTATACCTCACACCTAGGTTCCTAAATCTCTGTTGTTTCCTATAGCAGTTTAGATAGTTCTTTGAATTTAGAGACCTGTGTGTTCAGTAGACCTTATGAGCTGGAATGCCAAAAGGAAAATGGTGTTTCTTACCTACCAAGCCATGACACATCTCTTATGACTTTCAGCAGCTTCACAGCTATAAAACATATGTCAAAACCAATTTCACTGCACTCCATAACTGTTATTTAACTCTACTTTTCATGGCACTGCTGTACATTAACCTCATTACGTGCCATCTTGAAGACACAAAGTTAAATAAAACAGTATATGAGGTTTGAAGTGTACAATATTATCAAGCTGAATCCCTGTGTTTAACAAGTCATGCGTCTTATATTTTGTTGATAATATTTACATAGCTGCTGTAACTACTAGAGTAAACTACTAGAAACATTTTTAATATCCTTTAAGATTACTTACTAAATTAGGATTTCCTGGTTTTGTAGCACACATATGGAAAAGGATTTTGAAACAGAAATAAATGTAGGCATGTGAATCTTAACCACTCTCCACAAAATGTTCCATGGTTTGATTTAGTTGAACCCAGTAGAATGTCATCACATCTCAGGCAGTCCACTTAACATACTCCGAATATTTACCTTACTGGATGTTTTTCTTACAATTGAGAAGAACTGTGGATGGGAAAATTAGTAACATTAATGAAATGCAGTGCTACAGTATCTCTTTATATAGTTTACAATTATGAAATTTCTTAATTTGCTTTTGTATACTAAATGATCAAATGATAAACATGGAATATCTATTCAGATTAAATGAAAATGTGTTTTCTGTACTTCCCCTATAATTTCTGGGATGGGAGTTAACCTAGTTAGGGTGTCTTTGAGGGGTTGGGGGAAATTCTAGCACTCAGCTAAAACCCTGCAAATGAGAATAAAAGTCTAGAATCAAACCCAATACCCAGACGCTTTAAGGCAGTATGTCACTGTGGACACAATACCTACCTTTAAATAAAAAAATAGCTCGTGGTGACTCTTTGTTCCTGTACAGTAGTACATTTTCCTATGTTAAAAACCTGTATCAAAAAAGAATCATGTCATGCATTCTTGCTAGAGTTGTAAAATGTAGAAACTAGTATTTGTGATAAGGTCTTCTCACCAAAGGCAGTGTGTTCGCATTGCATTTAAAAACAAATGCAGAGCAAAATGTTCCAAGTTTTTCAGAGCAGAACTGTCACTGTTTAAAATTGACAAAATCTATTTCTTGTGACCAGTAAACACAAATGTTTCTATTTTCAGGTTGTTAAAATAATTCAGTCAGCATATGTTTAATATGAACACTAAAGTTTTTTTTTTTCGTAAGCCCACCAACCAATACAATGCCCTGTTGTTATGATCTTAGAGGTAACTAATTAATTAGTCACTTAAATAATCCACTGTAATACTGGCTAAATTTGAACACAGAATTCGGCTGGATTTTATCCCTACTGGATAGCATGGAAAATTGTACTCATTTGCAGACCTGGGGGAAAAAACTTTGTACTGTATCATGAAGCCTACGCTGCCAATCAGTCTGATACAGCTTCTCCTGCACTACTGTGCTCAGGAGATAGGCAGTGTCATATATAAATGACGTGTGCTTCAGAAAGAAGTGTTGTATCACCTGACTGTATACTTTCTGAATTGGAGATCTGCAAGCTGTGGGGACAAGTTAATTTAATGCAGAATGTTTATCTGCTGCCTTTTAAAAAAAAAACTCATAATGACACTTCTATTTTGTTTTCATGACAGCAGGCACTTAAATATTGCATGCATATTGGGAGGTAACAAATCAGACACCATGAACCAAAAAGGAGAGTGAAATGTAATGAAGTTTTCATTAGTAGCTAATTCTTGCCATCCACAAGTTTCTTTCAACCCAAGTTTTTAATCCCTCTCTCCAGGACCCAGAAACAGATGTGCTGTGTTTCAAGAGTGGTCTATACTGCCAGCTGCAGCAGGATTTGCGCACAAACCAGTGTAGCTGGGGTGAGATGAAAGCAAAAAACAGACAGATCCTGTTCACCCTGACATCTTTATTGGGAATTTGCAAGCTTAGACTGAAGTCAGCTATGGAAGCTCTTCATCATCTGTCTGTGAAGGGTGACCTTTGACAGCATTAAGCTGTTAAACAATTGTCCCCCCTCTCTGTTATTAGAGCAAGTGTGCACATTGTCTTTGTAAGGTTCTTAGGAATGCTTTTCTGGGGTTTGATCTATAAAAATAAAAATGCATTGCTGTTCCCAGTGGACTAAATCTTCATCGATATTTAGAGCTGTATTAAGGCACTGCCTTTGCTGGCCTAGAGAGTCAACTGCTCTCTCTGTCTCTTAGGCTGTTTCAGGACAGATAACATCTAAAACTTTTTTTGTAAGTAAAAATACATTTTCTTAGCCATAAGGCAGTGACCCTTACTGTTAGATAAACAGACTGAAGATAGATGGGTGCGTGGATTTAGAGGTAAAAGCTGTCATTTTTTGCTTATTTTATTTGTATTTATTTTTCTACTTGTTTGGGGATGGAATGTAAAAAAACATATCAAATAAACATTTAATGTTAGGTTCAGATTGCAGCATTAAAAATTGTTACCAAAATTGGAAATACGTTTGAAAATGTAGATTAGAAAAGTAGTAGTTTTAAAACTAGATGAATTCATGTTTGTTTTTCAGGTATGCACTGACTTATGTTCCTCTGTGTACTACATTTCAGCATGTGACTAGAATACACTTAATTGTGTGAAATGCTTTTCTGCTCATTTTACACTCTGACATACCTTCACGTGATACTTTTTTATATATTTTCCTGTGTGTAGTTAGAAAAGGGCTTCTTCTTTATTTCGCTGCTCTTTTCAAGTCACATGCTGTGCAGCGCTTTGGCTGCTGTTACTAACACCTTTTAGCTTCAAGGTCAGTTTTGAGGTGTCAAGGTTTACACCTTGCAAAATTTCAGGGATCAGGAAATTTGTTCTATTTTACTCTCATGCATCTCGTGACTTAAGACCTTTATGATTGGCTCTTCATGCCTAGGTTAAGATGAGTTATTAAAAATGGAAAAGGGGCCTTTCTCACAGGGTGCAATTTCCATTAAGTCAAAATACTATTTGTGATTGGTGTACCTGACACTCTGCTCGAGCTTTTCTTGATCAGTTCTCTTTAAAGTTAAAATTGATTTTTCTTGTGAGTCTTCATCAGGGACGCTCTGGTTAAAAGATTTATTTATAAAAGATTTATAAAAAGGTCATTTACTTTGTAATGACCAAAGAGATGTTTACAAATAGCCCATATATGAAATGTATTTACTATCTTGGCTAATAACTGTTCATGGTTAAACATTGAAAGATCAATTCAAGCAATACAGAGATTGCAGATGCAAAAAATTAAAATGTGACATTTTCAAATTTTACAACATTCATAGAAATATCATATTACTTTGCACTGCTTTGACAACACTGTTGTCATCAACATCTAAAGAAAAAAATCATATGCAGGCTCTATAAATGACAGAGGTTTGTGAATCTTTATTCAATTGCAGTCTTTTGTGGCTAGCATAACATGTTAGTAGAAGCTGCAAACAGCATTATAAAATTCATATATGTCTCCAAGTATTATTCCAAAAGACAAAGCAGGTACATAGATGTTCATAAAAGTAGACCAACATAATATTTTGATGTACATAATGTAAGTTTAGAGTTGTGGCTAGTGTGACATTTTGGATAAGGGTTAGATAATGGGTTACGATTAGAGTTTAGGTTAACATCATATGAATATTTTTATGGCTTTTATGTCTTTTGAGGGAAATAATTAAGGATTCTGAATCTTATTATGGTGTCATACTGCATGTAACCTAATATGCTGGCTGCATAAGACCACAATCAAATAAAGCATTATTGGTTTGAGCTCATCCACAGAGTGCTTTAAAAAATGTGCTTGAACTCTCCTGTGACACATACAATATAATGCTGAATTTATATATCGAATAGGGTATCAAGGCAGCACAGAGGCACAGTGGTTAGTATTGCTGCCTCTCAGCGCTGGGTCTCTGGGTTCAATTCCAGACCTGGGGTGCTTTCTGTGTTCAGTTTGTATGTTCTCCTCATGTTTGTGTGAGTTTCCTCCTGCAGTCCAAAAACATACTGGTAGGTTATTGGCTTCTGGAAAAATTAGCCCTAGTGCGAGTGTGTGTGTATCTGTGTTTGTGTCCATTGCGCTGCGAAGCACTGGCGTCCCTTCTAGTTGAGCATCGCTGTCCTTGTGCCCGTTGCTTGCTGGGAAAGGCTTCGGCTCCCCCACAACCCTGTAATGGAAGAAGCAGTGAGGAAATGGATGGTTGGAAATATGATATCAATAAGATAATAAGTAGAAACTAAGTAAGACATTAAACTGGGAATAAGTTAGGCATATATAATTTGTACAAGATTTTCAACTCTCATAACTTTAAAAAAGAAATAAATAGAAATGCATTTAGAAAGGTTCACATAATATCTACAGTATATACTGATGCACAAACAATTGCAACACTTGGATATAATGGATTTCATTAAATAGTTTGTACATAATATTAATCTCCTCATTTGTAGCCTAATAAGGACCCCGTAGAGCTGAAACATGCTGCCTCTTTTCCTATGTGCAATTTCTTTTTTGGAACTTTTTACTCCAAAAGGGATTACCGGTCAAGCAAGTAATATTCATTTTAAAAAGCTTGTTGTATTGTGACCTGTTGGATGGATTTTCTGATGTTTGAAAGAAGTATGTCAAACAGAATCATAACAAAAATGCAAAAAGTCAGACAGTAGTTTTCAGTTTGAAAGATAACACACTGTCGAAAAGAAAATATTATTAGTTATGCATTTGACTTCTCTGGGCATTAACACACTCCAGGAAGCATTGAGGCACAGACCTCTGATTAAACTGTGGTGTCATGTTCCTGTGAAGCAATAGACAGCTGATAGAGGTCGTCTCCTCTTGATCACAGTAGCAAATTTGTCACACAACTATTTTATTGGAGTTTGATCAGTAGAAAAACCAGAGAACAGCAGAATCTTGGCATGGTGTTCCTGCACATGTTGGAGTAGTGTGATTCTATCAGTTGCACAGTCCTACTAGAAGATCAAACATGATTAGCATGAACAATGCAAGAGTTGGCATATCTGATGTCTCCAGATAGCTAGTCTTATGTCGAGTCTGTCAAGGGTACTACTGTATATATTTGTGAGTAAAGCCACTTTCTCTGCAGTTACCTTAGATGGCCTCTGGCCCACAGAAAATGGTAGTTGAACGTTGCAGTCATTGTACACACGCACCAGTTATTTCTTGTTATTTCTGGAATTTCTCATGCTGTAGCCACTGCATTCTGAGAAATATAAACAATGATTCTGATGGATGTGATGGACCTGGACTAGTGTGGTGAATCTCTGCCTACTAGATGTTCTTCCAGACCAGACCAATCTTCTTTGCTGGTTTCTGTGGACAAGCCTGCTGATTGTTAAACCAGGATGTCTCATTCTCAGCCAGCTTCTCTCACAGGCAAGTCACCTGGAGTGACCCTGTACATGGTGGTATCTTTCACTGTTTATTTGTAAATTAAAATTTTTTCATTGGAATGAAAGCTCTTTTCCCTTTTTTTTCCGTTTTTTCAGTGTTGCAGTTTTAACAACACTGAAATACTATATAACGTAAAAATTATGAAATTATACCATATGATGTGCTCTTTATATTTTCTTGTCCCATGGAAGAATACTATGCACACAACCAACAAACCTTTCTATTTATAATTTAATATCTCAATAACATTGCAATAATAAGCTTATTGTGTTGTCAGTTTATTACACTTACCAGCTTATATTGTGAAATGGTCAGGATACTGAATGTAAAAACAAATATCTCAGATTGGCTGAGTGTACCATGTTGTCCCTCTTATCAATGAGAGATGGGCTCAGGAGGATACTCACTCTTAAGAAAGTTTTAACTTTCATCACCAACACACAGGTGTGAGTGATCTTTCATTCCTCTCCAGTGCCTTTCACTGCTATCTCGGAGTTTGATCAAGCTTGAATGTTCAGCCTCAGGTTGAGATTAACTCCCATTTGACAGACCAAAGGCGTCCCCTAACCCCTCCTTATCCCAACACACTCACACTTTCCACCCCATCTCACTGATCTACAACAGCAAGGAAAATCAGGGCAGGTTAGAAGATCTTAAGTCACTACTAAACATCACTGAGCAGGATGACAGATCAGTATGTGTGGCCATTGTCCTTTCTCCTCTATGTGCCTCTGGCCAAGATAGGAAACTCTCCTAACATGTTAGAAAAAACATTCCAGTGATTGCTTGTTGAATTTGTGTTAATGGACTGTATTAACAGTCATTGATTTCGTGTAAGCGAGAAACTTAGTACTAAGAAAGAAATGTGGTGGTTATATTATTTTCTGAAAGTCATTTCTTCCAATATGAGAGAGTTTTGCCCAAAGCTAGAGAGAAAGGCATGCACTTTCCAGAGCGAGAACTGCTCTTAGTTGTCTTATGTTTGTAAAATGATTATTCATGTAATCCTTATAAGCCATTGCTAAATGAATTGGAATAATTATATGTTGTAACCCTTGCCTCAAAGATGGACTTGCAGATGACCTAGACAGTAGTCACATTTCTGTTTTTTTTTAACAATTCCTCAAGTAAAAGATGTCTGTACAAAATTGGTGTGGGTTAGGTACACCAGGTAAGCTCTATCTGAATCTTCAACATTTTACAGTGTAAGGCCTATTCTTTATACTATGTTTTTAGTTTGTCTCATGATATATATTTATATCTATATTTGACAATATCTTAAAATCCTAAGACCTTTTCATATTTCACATTCATATTTCATATACAATCATTTCTATAATTTAACTGCTGTAGTTTTCTATTGGTCATTCTGTTCACTATCCAAATTCTCTACATTGTGGCTTTGTGCTTCTGGCAATCAAAGTTGGAAAAATAACTCTGTTTCCAATTTCTGGAAAGTGCACCACAAGGAGAGATACAAGTAGTTTGCTTCACAGGGAAGTTTTCTAAATAATCATTTCAGTGACTTATTTGGTGATGCAAAATGGTGGTCCTATGGAAAAACAAACTGCTGAAATAGGGATGGCTTCCCTTTTTTCTGTAAAGATACATTTTACCTACAGTAATATATCTGTAACTTTACCAGCAGACAGCATTTCTGCACATACTGTATATCTTCTGTTAGAAGATAATTACAATTCATCAACTTTAACTTCTATAAAGATAAATATAAAAAATAACACAGGTTTATTGTACGCATTTGTTTGTCGTGACATAAAAAAGACTTCCTTTCCTGGAGGAGTAATTTATAAAATACCATCATCTTTGAAGAAGCTTTGTTTACACAGTAATTCCAATCAGCACTTAATGGCTTAAATTGCCTTGTTACCTGAAAACCAGATGCATTTTGAATTGCACAGGTGAATTGTCATGTAGATTGAACTTTTATTAGTGCCCATAGGCATTCTTTTGCTTCAGATATGATCCTTGGGCTTAAAGCCGTAGGTTTTAAAATTCCACAGGGTCAGTCTAGTACTGAATTATTGCACAGAGCATGCTCATTTTAAACAAGACCATCCTGCCTGTTGTTAAAAGGTTTTGTGGATGCTGTAAACAAAGACACTAATGTTGGATAACCGTTCATTTTCAGTGAGGAGCTTGGAGCCACAATGACCATTCTCAATTGCTTAATTATCTCTCTAATATGTATTAGCGCAGACTATTCTCTCAGGGATAATTATGTATCTTGTGTATGTACGCTTAATGAGGTTAAACTTAGTCTTTACACATAATAATGGAGTCTTGGTTCACTTGGTTGTTAAAAAAGGTGTCCACCTGAGGTATACTTCAGCTTAGCACTTACGAAATACCCTGAGGTAAAGCAACTGTTTTTTTTTTCTTTTCATATTATACATCTCTGTAACAAACAAAAAACATTAAGCCTTATATTCCCATAATTTTAGAAGTAATAACCGTTTACTAGAAAGGAAAACAGTTTTATTTTTATGTGTGAAGTCTTGCATAAATATAAGATACAGTATTTTTACATGGTACTAAATATTAGTGTTTACAGAGTACCATAAATTCATTTTGTTCAAGAATATTTGAATCCTTGTCTACACTTCTTAATGCCACACTGCTAGTCCCCATGTTAGGCCTGTTGCCTATAGCAGGATTTTAGACTTAATTTCCTAAATAAAGTAACTTTAACAGTTCTACTGAAGGGCTTCAAGATGTGTACGGTTTATGGTGTACTGCTTTGTGTAGTTATGCATCATGTTAACAAAAGGTGTCACTTCTTTTTATTAAATTTACTATATAATATATTTTTTATCTTGAGTATTATTTTCATTAATTATGACAACAAAAGGTTGGACCATTACAAAATAATGATCACAGATCCTTGTTGAATTTTCACATACTTTAAAAATGTATCATTCCTCACTCATCATTACACATAAACCAGAAATATCACATAAATGCCCTTCCTCAGAGATCTGCTGCTTTTGAGACCCAGCTGTACTATACTGTCTCAGCTCAGAGGTATGTGTTTATCTTGTGATGTTCAGTCTGTTGCAAATAAGTATGCAGTCACTGTGTAAGTACAATATTTTTGAAACCATTTATTACCAAAAGAGCAGGTAAAGGAGTGCATGCTTGGCACTGTGTTAATCTATTTCCACTATAATGCCAGTGTATTTGATTTTAGACATTTATGTAGGATGTATTGTTCTTCAGCATTACAACTGAAATAGTTGTGCTACTGTAATATAATACAGCTGCAGGTATTGACTATTCACTACCAAATGCCTTGCTGTTCCTGATGTAATTCAGAAAACCATTGATTATGAAATATCAACAAAATGTTCTTTTGGGAAATATGAAATGAATAGTACTTCCCAGGAACACAAAACACTATGAAGCCACAGCCTACATTTTGCACTATCAGGAGAGTGAAATGAGAGAGGAACATTTTTATAAAACACAAATGTTACCTGAGCTCTGACTCATTTTTTTTTTACTGACACTTACCAGTGAGCATTCACAGAAGAAGGGTTTAATGAGGGCTATTGAGAAAAGCTGCAATTTATTCTGAAAAGTTACAGTGTTGTATCTAATGATCATATAGCCCAGCCCTCCACCCCCCTACCACCTTATCCCCAAGCCCACTTCTGAAGTTTTACGTGAGGGCTGGGAATGGAAGCCTCCTTATCTGTGACTGAAGGGATTTATTAGTGAGAAAAAGATAATTGCTACCCGTAGGCCACAAAGGACTGATTTACAACCACTAATATTTAGGATTCCATGAGCTGCTCTTCAGCCTCATTATTTTCAACCCCGCCTGCAGCAATAGAGCAAACCAAGTGGTCATTGTGGACATTAAGGAAAGAGGATTCTGTAGATGTCAGCTGTTGCATTTTACATGCTTCCTATTAGCAGTGAGCTGACTGAAAGTAATTCATGTTTAGCTATTCTCATTTTAAGCCTGTTACAATGTTAACCCACGTCTGAAAGCTTAAAGTTATCACCCAAAGTACTGTCTGCCATGCACATGTGTAGCAGTTTATAAACAAGGAGATTATTTTGGCAGATAAAAAAGTGATCCATATAGCATTATAAGACTAATACAAACTGTTCAACAAGTCTTGGTATTGCAAAGGGTAGGGTAGTGTAAAGTGTCTCAGGGTTAATGATAATATGGGACATTTTTTTTTATTAGAAATTAAAGAAAATGGTTTTTAAATTAATATTTCACTCAAATGTTTACCAAGTAGGAAATTGATAACATGCCACAGAGTGAGGAAAAAACAAATATCTGCAGTATACTTAATAATATTAGCATAGAAGAGGCAGAAGTGTTACAGGTACTAGAAACACTGAAGATAATTCTGACAGGGACTGATGGAATTGTACCAGTTGAACATAAGGAAGAGATTTTAATATCCAGAGGCCACTAACAGAACTCTTCTAACAGTCTCTCAAGATAGGGATAGTACCCACTGTCTGTAAAATAGCTCATGCTCAATGCTTTCATGTGTAAAAAAAGGTACAAAACCTCATCAAGAAATTATAGACCAGTAAGTCTTACTTCACTTACTCACACAGATATGGAAATTGTAATTAGAACTAAACTACTGGAAAATCTGTATTAAGATTCTAGGAGGTAGTCATCTTAGATTTAGGAAAGGAGCAGTAGGTCTTGCTTTACTAACTCGGTCAAATTGATTTGAACAAGCAACAGCAGTAATGGAGTGAAAGACGTTCCTCATAAAAATGAATACAATTGAATTGATCTCTTTATCCAAGTGTTTAAAATCCTCAAAAGCATTGACAAAATTAATTTAAATTCTTAAATTCAATTCTTCGGGATATTGTCATTGGTAAACATTCTTATGTTCTTTTAAACACTGCGTGACTTTCAGTTTGTATTCTCATGAAACTTTGTCTCTTACAGGACTTAATGCATTTCCAGTTCAGTTATGAGGGAGACCTGCAGTACTATGAAGAGACTGTTCTGTAACAGTGTGTACTTCTGAAATATGGGAAGAAGTCCTTGTGAGACTAATATATAACTGTTTAATAAAAGAAGAATGTGTTGAATTTGGGACATCTAGTTATGTCCATTCAAAACATTGTTCACAAATTGTGACCTAAAACTCCCAAGATAAAAATCCCTGGATTTATCATTTAATTTTCTGGCATGATTTATTTGGACACTTTGTTCCTCATACACATGACCATCTTTAAAAAAAAAATTGGGCTTTCAGAGTAATATTAGTGAGGGATAATCTGAGATAAATATGTTTAATTGAGGGCAACTGAACTTCCCTTATCTGTTGTAAAAGGAAGGAATCTTAGGTAAAATGTGATAATTAGGATGAAGAAACCTTCATTATTAACCCTGAATTGCACAATATCCGTGCCTCAGTTCATTATACCGAGTGCAGAAATAATAAGAGACTACCCTCTCTTGCATGAACACAGTACCAACATTATACTAGTCTGGACTGTGTTTAATAATTTACATTTTACATGCATCTGTTCAGTATTTCATATTTATCATATATATCATAGTGCAGCCTTCACAGTTCTCATGTCAGTTGTGAACTGTAACTAAAAGTTGATTATGTTTGTAAATCAAGGTGTACTTCAGTATTCTCACTATTTTCTGATACAAATAAGTTATGACTTTTAATATAAAATGTATAAATTGAGCATCTGTCAAAACTAGTTATATTTCTATGTGCATGATGTTCATATTTACTCATACACCAGCAATCTTGATTTTCTGAACATCATTTTGGCTTTCATAACCTTGAGAAGGCACTTCCTGTAGCCTTTTAAAAGGTTCTTAATTTCCTCACAAGGGATATTCAACCCCTCCCCCATTTGCAACCTGTCCAGCCCCATCTTCCTAAGCTAATCGTAGCACTAAAAACTTTAATAGTGCTTCATCCAACCACTTCATGTGGTCTCTCTTGAGTTGGTAGTCTGTGAGTTGCTGTTTATCAGATTAAATTATTTTTTATGATGCCATTGAACTTTGACACTAGACACCAGGTTATTGAGGTTAACATAATATAGGAGTATTAGAAGCGTTATATCCAGATGATGCCAGAATTTCTCAATTGTTGCACATGAATGTGTGTTAGCCTCTTGCCTTGAACATCTTAGTGATCTCCACCACAGTCAATACTGTGATGCCATGTGAATTTTTTATAATTGTCATGAGAATTTTTAAGGTTAATACTTCAACCTTGACCTACAATTTAGTTGATTTATTAGTTTTGTGTTTTTTATTTTGTTGTTCTTAAGAGCCAGCCTAGACAGTGAAAGATGGGCTTTAGTGACCCTCAAAGTTTAAAGTTTATTATTTAAGGTTAACTTTAAGGTTCCAGGACACCTTTTGTGCTAGGAAAAAGGTATTCTGTAAAATAATGTATTGGCATTTAAGAGTACTTATCTCATACATGTATCAAGAGATCGATATATTCCCGTAGCCTTCATTTCTCATTCATTAATGTCTCCTTCTGTGGCACAGTGGTTAGCATTGTTGCAACGCTGGGGCCCTGGGTTGATTCCTGGGGTGCTATCTGCGTGGAGCTTGTATATTCTCCTCATGTTCACTTAGGTTTCATCCAGCTGCTCTAGTTTCTTTCCATAGTCCAAAGGCATGCTGGGAAGTTATTTGACGTCTTTAAAAATTGGCTCTGGTGAGGGTGTGTTTGTGTCTGTGTGTGCCCTGTGATCGACTGGCATCACGTCCAGGGCGCATCTGGTGGCTCTGGCTTCCCCTACAACCCTGTACTCAATAATCAGATTAGAAAGTGAATGGATGGCTTATAAATTAACTTTACCTCCTCATGGAAATAGCAATTAAAGTCCTAAATGGACACATGAGCACAATATGTCGAGCCTCTTTTGGTAAATAATGTTCTGTGTGGTTATCTGGCTTTTTATGTAGGCCTACATGTATAATCAATGTCATTTGTTCAGGACTGTGATCATTAGTCTATTAACCAAAAGTGGATGAACATCTCTAGGATCATAGAAAGCATTAATCTTTCAGTGAAAGAATGTGCTGAGCATGTCACCAAAATATATAAAGTGAAGTATCGCCTCATCTCTCCCATTAAAGACATACAGGTTGAGAGAGCCTTAAAGTGTCTCTCTGGGGGTAAATAAAGTACTTTGAATTGAATTGAATAATGGTCAAGAAACCAAGAAATACAGTATATTGATCATCATATAAATCACCTTTAGAGTTAGATGTTTACAATGGCAATTAATATTGCATTAGTAATGCTTTCCCTTTGAATTATACAGTGACAATAATAATAATTAAACCAATAAAAAGCATTGTGTACTGATCTGTTTGATGATAATGGCAAGCCTGAGGTATTTGTAGTTATTGGTTGTTTCTAACTCTTGCTCATAAAAAAATCTCCTAAGAAGAGACAATATCCAGGGATTAAAACCATGTACATTAAACGACTGTAGGGTGTACATGAACACTCTTTGTTTTTAGCGACCTGTTAAATATGTGTTGTACATCAATAAACTCTTGCACTGTTCAAATGCATCTCAAACATCCAAGTACAGTGCAGGAACTGTAGTAAGAATTATCCCTCAAAACATATTGAGACATAATAAATAATCTAAACATAATCAAGGGGAGGCTGGAATGCTGAAGAAGCATCATCAATGATACAAATAGCACCATCTATATAAAACAGACCATGGAGCAACTGACAGTGGGCTTAAGGTTCCCCTCCACCAGCTTGTCCACTTCCTTCTTTACCTTCTCTTTGCTTTGCTGCAGTCAATTAGAAAGGGCATGATCTCTGCTGGCATACATGACCTCTAACCTCTCTGGTTTGAAGCCCTTTCAGCATGAGAGGTGCTCTCTACTAATTGCCCATCAGTCTGACAGTATCACCTTAATTATGTTTAATTAGCTTTTGTCTCTTCTTTATGGGAGTAGGAGCTCAACATGGGAAAATTGGTCACTGCTTTAGAACCTTTTTCCACTTCTGACAAATTATTTTAGGCTACAGTCTGCAATCGCATTAAACACTTGGCTGGATTCAGGTATCTTTTAAACAGTTGGCTGCAGGATGTTCTTTATTGGTATGAAGGAAAATTGTGCTCACTCCATGTAGTCTACTGCAGTTCATTGCCAACAAAGGTTATCCTATAATTAACCAATAATTCCATTGTAGTGTGTTTAACAGTGTTGATATGATGGACAACTGGAAATGCTGCTGTATTAATTTGAATGCTTTATATATGTTTCACAAAGTCTTTTGGTCTCTTCATTCTATAGTCTGTGCCTTTTTACAGGCAATGTATATAGGCTGCTATTTTTTTATGTGAGTGGATTGAGACAGTTCTTAGAAATAGCAGATTTTGATTCACATTGTAATTATTTTTTAACTTCATTGGCATTTCTTACTAAACTTATTTTGGTTGTCATTTGCCAAATCACATATGGTTGTACAGTATATTGGCATGTCTTGTATAAACAGAATTTAAAATTTAACACCTCCAAAGAAATGATGGGACTTGGATTCTGTTAATGATTCCCTAACTACTTGCTGCATATAATCAGTTAATAAAAACCACATAATGACCTCTTACTTGCAGTTACAGTTCTTATGGCTAATACCCCTCACATTCATAATAAAAATGTTTCATTTTCTTGTTTTCAGATCAAGTCATTTGCTTACTTTCTCACATCCTTTTCTGAAATGCATACTGTTGTCTAGACACTGGGTGCATACACTTCAGATAATTTCACTTGCCAATCCAGAAGGAACATACTGTGCTGTGTCTGCATTAGCAGAAAGTAACAAGGCAAAATATTTAGATCAAATTCCCGAGTATGACTGTCAAAAAATATACAGGTGACATAGAACCTAGAAATGAGAGAGAGGTTTTTTTTATTTTTTTGCTTAGGGGTAGGGGTTGTTAATATGACTTTTCAAGTATGAAAGCATATTTTTATAGAAATGGAATTGGCATAAGAGAGTTTTTCCAAGGTATGTTTGCATGTTCAAAATGTGAAACATTAGAACAGTTTCATAAATTATTATGTCTTTTATAATTTAACAAGATTTCTGGCTTTCAGTTGTTCATTGTTTAAGTAGTTAAGTTCAGAACAGGCACAGCATAACCAGTTTCATACAGCAGGAGCCCTGCAACAATCCAGAGCACTCAAAGTCCACTGTCACACTCCATAAATACGAAGTGTACCAAGACATTTTAACCCAACATGATTGTTTTTATTTCAGGTTAATGAGTCAAGCATCCATTAAAAAGAAACTTCTTTTATTCTTAGAACTGAAAGTATATATTTTCTTTGCTTTGTGGAATTTTTTCATTTTCAAAATATCATTCCTTAAAGTAAAATTGACTGTTTTCTGACACTGATTAAGGAAAATACTTGTTGCAAACAAACACAAGGGTCTAGATTCACATTTCTCTCTGTGATAAGATCATGTCACACGTCTTATTTTTTTCCCCAGGAAGATTGAAGTGTTAAAGTTTCAAACCTTTGCTAAAAGAGAAACTATTATCACACACAAGCATTGAAAGGTCACCTATCACTTTCACAACGCTGTCAGCAGTAGTTGTTCTATTATATCTCTGCTCTTTTCAAGAAAAAGAAAAGAACATTATATGGTGGCGTGCAAAAGGGAATATATTATTTGGATTACAATTGCTGAACATTGTGTGGTTAAATTGACAGATTTAAAGGTGAGACACAAGTCAAAAGTCATCACTGGCTTAAGTACTAGATAATATCTGTCTATATGGAGACGTATCTCTTGAAAATTGCCTAGTTCTAAGGAAAGAAAATGCCTACTGAAGCCAGAGTCAAGCAGATGTTTCTCAGCCTTAATGGTTATACTCATCCAAATAAAAGTCAGCTTGAACTTCCCTAAGACTTATACAGTTTCACCCTTCAACACCAGCAGCGAAAAGGGAATTGGAAAAATGAAAAAAGCCAGATCTATCAAAGAGGAATCAAACACTCTGTCAGAGTGCCCTCTAAACACTTCACAACACAAACACTCCCAACAGACTGCAAAGGTCAATAGAGTAGGCTTGGAAAAAATAAGATGTTAAAGAGGTTAATTAATAAATGTGATAAAGAGAATGGAAAATGGAAATAATTTGGTTACATAGGTAGAAGGATGGATCACCGAGGCTATAATGAAACAGATCCTAAGAAGAATGAGAAGACCAACATCAAGGTCTTTGAAAGATGGGAACATGAGAAAGACATTGGCAGGAGCCATTCAGATGTAAAGAGCTATAGGCTCACAAACAATAGGCTCTGGTAAGGCCTTCATTCAGCACTGAGGTCATGATGAAGATGATGTGTCTCTACAAACCCCATTTCCTGGAATTCAGGCATGTTTTTAAGGTAAAGGTTTTCACTTAGGAAAAAATATTTTTAGAATCAACCCTAAGACTTCATTACTTCAATGTACTTATTAAATTACATTGGCGCTGGCGCATTTGGCTGCCGCTCCTCTCACCAGTTTTTCATTTCTATCTACTTATTTATGTTTTTTTTTTTTCCCTTTTTCTCCTCGATTACACTGATTTCTAGTTTATCTATTTTCATCC
This sequence comes from Lepisosteus platostomus, assembly GCF_059453375.1. Lineage (NCBI taxonomy): Eukaryota > Metazoa > Chordata > Actinopteri > Semionotiformes > Lepisosteidae > Lepisosteus > Lepisosteus platostomus. The sequence continues at coordinate 32,762,714 of NC_142616.1, read as the reverse complement.
GCTTCACGTTACAAATTCACAAATGCGACTTCCACTGCATTGTGAACTTACTCAACTGAAGACCTTCACCTCTTGCTACCGCCTTCTCTGGATTTCCTTCCCGTCTCGTTTCATCAATCATGTCTCTGAGGTACACTGCACTGCAACTTCTTCAACTAAAACAAAGCTACTTCCTGGTCAAAGACACATTCGATTACTGCCGTTTTACTGGGATTTTACGACCGACTCGCTACATCCATCGCAGCACAGGACGCCGTTCTCTTCGTTCGTCTGCCTGCGGAGTCTCTATCCCTGCCTTTCGGCGCACGTCTGTAAGTCCATCACGTACCGGCGCCGATCTAAAAAATCTCCTCTCACTACCGCACCTGGACCGCACTCCGCTTCCCCCCGCATCCCCGAGACTGGCCAGATCAGCGCTACTCAACACCCGCTCCGTTAACAGCAAGGCTCTTCTTTTATGTGACATTATCAAAGAAAAACAACTGGACCTTCTGTGCTTAACCGAAACATGGCACAAACAAAACGATGGACTCCTGTTCAACCAACTAGTTCCTCCTGGATATGGTTTCTTTGACCTTCCGCGTCTTTCAGGCAGAGGCGGGGGCATCATTGTTATTTACAACCTTTTTTACAGTCTAAGTCCTATAGCTATACCTCCTCCCTCTTCTTTTGAGTGTCTTGTTTTAAATGTTTCTATCCCCCAATCTACTATTATTGCCACAGTTTACAGACCACCCAAACCCAGTGGAGTCTTCTTAGGTGAGTTTGGTGATTTTCTCTCATTCTTATCCCTTAAATTTAAAAGGATCCTTATTCTAGGGGACTTTAATATACACATTGATTCAACCTCTTCCAGTCTGGCTAAAGACTTCCTTTCTCTTTTGGGATGCTTTGACCTTGCTCAGTTTGTTTGTACCCCTACACATAACAAAGGACACACCTTAGATCTAATTATTGCAAATGACTCCTTTGTCTCCCACTGCTCCCCCCTTGATCTAGGCCTCTCTGACCACTTAGCCATTCTCTTCAATCTGGAATTACCTGTTTCTAACACTTCCCCCTCACGCTCTGTAAATTTCCGCAACTGGCGATCAATTGATCACCCAAGGTTTGCAAATTCTGTTCTGTCCTCCTTATCCTGTTTCTCTTCCTCTGACCCTCTAGAGGACAAAATACAGTTACTTGACAATGCTCTTTTATCTACCCTCGACACCTTTGCTCCTTTAAAAACTCGAACCATCTCCTTCTCTCGCCCTGCCCCCTGGTACAATGACCATCTGCGTTTCATGAAGGCAGCCTCTCGCAAACTTGAGCGTAGGTGGCGTCTTTCCGGCCTAAATGTACATTATCAGGCCTGGAGAGATTACTTATCTGATTATAAGGTTACTATAGAGTCTGCTAGATCCACCTACTTCTCTCACATCATTGAAAATCACCAAAACAATCCCAGACATCTTTTCTCCACCATCAACAGACTGCTCAAGCCAAACTGCCCCACCACATTACCTGCCTCATCACAACTTTGCAACACATTCTTAGATTTCTTTAGTTCTAAGATTGACAACATCCGGCATCACATTCTCTCCACTACGGATATAATTTCCACACCTCCTCCATCCTCATCCAACTTCTCTGGTTCCCGTCTCTCCAGCTTCTCTCTTCTTGACTCAGCATCCCTAAACAAACTAGTTACGCGCATGAAACCCACCACATCTATTTTAGATCCCATTCCCACCACTTTATTCCAGTCCTGTTTCTCTTCTCTCTGTCCCATTGTCCTCAATATAATACATGAATCCTTGAGCACCGGCATTGTACCAACGGTCCTCAAAACTGCTGCTATTACCCCAGTGCCAAAGAAGCCTAACATGGCTCTCGACAATCTTAACAACTTTCGCCCCATCTCCAACTTACCCTTTCTCTCTAAAATTCTAGAACGTGCTGTCACACTTCAGTTACATAACCACCTCATGACAAACAACCTTTTCGAACCCCTCCAATCTGGCTTCCGTCAACTTCACAGCACAGAAACCGCCCTAGTCAAAGTCACCAACGATCTCCTAATAGCTTCTGATTCTGGTTCTCTTTCCATACTCATCCTTCTTGATCTCAGTGCTGCCTTTGACACTGTTGACCATAACATCTTGCTTTCTCGTCTCGAGACTGTGTTTGGAGTCTCTGACACTGCCCTCAAATGGTTTAAGTCTTACCTCACTGATCGCTGTCACTTTGTCTCTCTCAATGGGTACAGGTCTGAAATTGGTCTTGTCAAGTCTGGTGTCCCTCAGGGCTCAATACTGGGCCCCTTGCTCTTCAGCATTTACATGTTCCCACTTGGTCAGCTTTTAAGATCACATGGCCTCAGCTTTCATTTTTACGCTGACGATACTCAAATATACATCCATACCAAACCCGACACTGATGTGGCTGTCTCTATTCTATCTAATTGCATCTCTGACATAAAAATTTGGATGACTCAAAACTTCCTTCATCTTAACTGCGACAAGACTGAAGTCATGCTTATTGGTACCCCCCATCAACTTCGTAAAGCCAGTCCTGTAACCCTGTCTGTAGATGGCTCTGTACTTGAGCTCCAATCAAAATTGAAAAACCTTGGGGTTATATTCGATTCTGGCTTAACATTCGACCCACATGTACAGCATACTGTCAAAACATCTTTTTTTCACCTTAGAAATATCGCAAGACTACGCCCTATGCTATCATTAACTGTGGCTGAAAAGCTAATCAACATATTTGTATTCTCTCGAATTGACTACTGCAATGCTCTGCTCCCTGGGGTATCTAAATCTACTCTGAACAAGCTGCAGTATGTCCAAAATTCAGCAGCCAGAATCCTGACCAGGTCTAGTGCAAGTGTTCACATTACTCCTATCCTGGAGTCCTTGCACTGGCTTCCGGTCAAATTCCGCGTAGACTTTAAAATCCTCATGCTCACCTACAAGGCTTTACATGGCCTGGCACCTCAATACCTGTCTGAACTTTTATCGCCCTACTCCCCACCTCGCAACCTCCGCTCTTCAAATTCTGCCCTCCTTACTGTCCCCCAAGCCCGTCTACATTGTATGGGCGACAGGGCCTTCTCCTGCTATGCCCCCAAGCTCTGGAACTCTTTGCCCAAGGATATTAGAGAGTCACCTTCTCTAAACTCCTTCAAATCCAGACTCAAAACCCTCCTTTTCAGAAAAGCCTTTACTTAACTGGTTCCATTCTTCACCCCTCTGCTCTTCTTAATACCATCTTCTACGGTCTCCTCTATTGTTACTGTTGTATTGTTGTAATCATAATTGTGTCCTGTCTTGTGAAATTTTCTTATTTATTGTTGTAGTCTTCTTATTTATTGTTATTGTCATCCTGTAAAGCGCTTTGAGAAGCCACCTTTAAAGGCGCTATATAAAATAAAGTTTATTATTATTATTATTATTATTATTGGAAGAGCCACTAAGTTTTTCAATACTAATGTTGTAAGATCTTTTTTCCTTTCCACATTTCTTATACTTTGTTTTGGAGACACATGTTTTAAATATCTTGAAAAATTAAACTTAAAAGGCTCGGAACCCAGAAAAGTGTTCCAAAGAGTAGGCCTGCCACTGCATTCCTGGAGTTAATATTGAAAACGTCAAGAATACTTAGAAATGTTGAATGAATGTATGAATAGCTCTAATAAATAAGAAATGACTGTAAGAGACATATCGTCTCCTCACTTGGCTATAGAGGGATTTGGATTGAATCATTTCTCGTGGAACGTGGGGCTCCATTGTTTTGAGTGTTGTGGTCTCTTACTATATTACCCCCACTAACAATGATTTGGCTCATTGGGAATTAAATTCAGAAATAAGAGCATTATTTCAGATAGTTCAGGTTTGTAACAGATTAACTGTAAGTCAGTTTATACGCATGCATTTTTAACCAATGGGGTTGGCTTTCTTTTGTAGGTAGTCTTTTACTGAAAAAAGAACGAAAGGATAGTATAAATTAGCCTCCACACTGAAACTACCCTTTCTGTCAAGAGGTGTGCAACCAGGCTTGACATGAGTCTGTGTCATGAATGTACTTTCTGTTTTTGGCTTTCTCAAAACACACTTCATAGTTTTTTCAAACTTTATTTTTGCATAAAAGGATATAAAAAGTAGAAGAATGTTTTTTTAAGTACACTGTTAGTAGTTTGTACTGTTGTAGACTGTTTATGTCTACAAAACCTGATCATCGAAAAAAATGTTCTGCTTATACCTGCAACATATTCAGAAATGTGTTATCAGAAAAAGTATAGATTTTTTTACAGAAGGAGCATTCACAATCTATGTCCTTACAACACTGGGGGTGTGTTTTCTTGATGTACTGAGTCCGCAGAAGAAGGGCAACAAGTGCTGAAGTGAGGCCCCAAGACTTGAACAGTACAACAACGTTTGCCATCAATCACTGCAAGTGGAATTCTGTAGCGACGAGACACCCCTTGTCCAAGTCTTGTTCACATCTTGGTATGAATCATGAATGACCAGTTAATCACAAGTATGACAAAAATATTTAAATTATATCCACAACTGGCATGTGATGAGCTTCTTTTCATACGCAATGTATGAAGCAGAAGAAATGTGGTCCATCTTGCTAATTCAGTCTTCGGTAGGTTTTTCTGGGTAGATCAAAAACATTCCTTGAAAAAGCTCAATGAATTGGATTCAGTAAACGGCTTGGTAGTTTGTTCCACACCTCAACTATGTCAAAGATGTTCGAAAATAATTCTGCTGCCACTTAATTTTATTTGTATCCCATGGTCCTAATTTCTGAGCAGAGCATAGTGTAATGGTTTGGATTAACATATTTAATTCCTGTCACTGTTTTGAATACCTCAATAATATCTTTCCAAGGTCTTAAGAGCATTAAGCTAAAAGCTTTGCGTTCATTTCAGTGTTAAATATTCAAATATTGTAAGACTGTACAGTAATAAGTTACACTGTTTTTTTTTTAGCTTGGAACCACTGATATTGGCAGTTAAAATGAAAATGTTTTCAGAAAATTGAAAATCAGAGAGAGTCACAGTCACTAGGTGGAAGAACCAACAGATTATTTATGAATACAGGATGTCTTTTTAACTCAAGCACAGAAGATCAATCTGAAATGAAAATTGTTACTGATAAGATGTGTCATGGTTGATCTACTGTAGTGGAATTTATTGAAAAACAGATAATATATAAATATGTGGAATTTTCACATGGTGATTTATTATTTTATTGATTTATTTTACTACATAGGTGATCTGAATATTTTGTGTACTTGAAAAGTCATATACAACGTTTTAATTTGAGACTAAATGCCCATTTAAAAAGCAACCATTGCCTATCAGTGACTGTTTCCTTTTTAGAATTCCCTAAACCAAAGCAGCCTGCAGGAACTGCATGCCTGTCTTCACCATGTGTTTACAAATTGATTCATTGTCTTATTAGACTTAATATTGTTAAATAAAGCCAGTGTGGCCACAATGAACCAGTACTGTAATATTTTCCTATACTGATGTGCAAAAGAAACAGCACTTAGGACTATTTAATTACATATACCATACATCAACTAAAATCACTCAAAATATGAACAAGGGTACAGATCATAGAATTGTGATAGGTGAGTTAGAATTGTGAATATCTTCGAATGACAAACCTACAAAGTTAGCATTAGAAATGAGTTACTGTACCCGAGTATTAACACAGTCCTGGCAGAGTCCTGCTCAGGCTCTGGAAACTGATGTTCCACAGTCTTCCTGTGCAGCTGCAGCCCAGTTGAGTTGGTTGAATGGCCATGGTGGTCTTTTCTTCAAGGCATTGGCAAGTTGGTCCCAAGATACTCTATTGAGCTTTGGTCAGGAAAAATGCTGAACACAGCAAGACCTTGGCATCGTCTTCTTGCTATTATAATCCTAGCACTCTGTCATTTTTCATTTTACTGCAGGAAAATGAACAGCTCGGATTATCTTGCAGAAACAGTTTAACTGTGGGCTCAAGAGCATTGTCAGTGTATTGCAGAGAAACAAGGCTGGCCTCACTTTTCACCAGAGGGATTCTTGGGTTAAAGGAGACATTTCCATTGTCCCACTGGTTCACTATAACAATGCAACAATCAGCATAGCATTGGCCACAAAATCTTCTCATCTGTTTTCTGTTAGGTCTATAAATGGCAAAATGGCATTAACCAATGAAAGTATCACTTCACTACTCTTTTTGCTCCCATCTTAGGTTTACTATGGCCCACAACAATCAATTGAGTTTCACTGATTTCTCAAAAGATTTTATTTTATGTTCTTCTTTTAATAATTCAGGATGTTGCCCAATTTGACTTGCTAACATGTTTTGTAATCATTTTGCTTACATTTTGTTATGTAATCATTTTGACATCATTTCATGTTTCATAAAGAAAAAATATGTTTTATTACACTTAATTAATATTTGCTTTATATTTTCATTAGCAAGAATAACTATGAATCAGCAAAAAAAGCCTGCAGCGTGGTTTCAGCAACCCCATGTTCATATTTTTCTGTGTATGTGCATTTAAAAGTGCACATTTCTGTACTTATATTGTACTGGTAGAGAGATTGGTAATTGAATTGGAACCATTTGAATGTCTAGAATGGTGGTTTTCAACCTTTTGCATTGGATCTCTCACAATGAGGACCCCAAATTTAAATATTAAACCAAACTGAAGCCTATAATTTCTGGTTTCTCTGGAGATCTCCTGGACACAGTCAGTGTCACCGGTCTACTTTTAGTTTGTTTTTAACACCCTTTTTGAAATGGGTATCAGCAATTTTCCAGTCAGAGTGAAAGTACCTGTGTTGAGGGTATGAGAAGTATCTTTTTCACATTGTACTGGAAGTAACGAACTTTAATAGCACCTAAAAAGTGCTATTTCTTTTAATTGAAATGCTCTTCACTTAACAATGCTCGATAGTGCTGTATAGTTTTCACTTATACTCAAAATTGTGTTTATTCCTGTAAATTTTAAAGTTTGTGGATTGTGCTTACCACAGCATAACAGATTTTTACTCACGTGAGACCCCAGTTACCACAGATGTTAAACCCAGCAGTGAGTACCTCTTAAATTATCATGAGCACATTTTCAGAGCCATGACATGTTGAAGCTTTACACAAGCTCAATGGCAGTGTGTTTTCATTTATCTCTGAGCTAGCTCTTTGCACAAATACCTTTAGCAAAAATTATTTTGTTAAGAGTAAAATACCTACTTTTGAGTGCTGTGTACTGAAAAGGGTCATGCTATGTTTGATTGTATGCCTTGGTCTGTTACATACTATACTTAAAAAACATTTTAATAATAAATAGCTTTTGTGTTTGCATCGAAGTCCCATTTTGGTGTCATAACTAAATTTGTTGTTTTTTTTGAGGTTATGATAATATGTACTTCCATCTTAGAGTTAAGTGAATGTTTTAATTGACTGATAGTATTTTAATGTACTGAGCATCAGATCAATGTCACTGTCAATGTAAGATTTAGAAGTTTTTGGTGTCATTGTGCTTAATATGTCATTGCTGTCTGCTCTAACCATAATAATAATTATAATTACTTACACTTACAGTACATAGCGCTTTTCTGGAATCTCCACTCAAAGCACTTTACAGGTAATGGGGACTCTCCTCCACCACCACCAATGTGCAGCGCCCACATGATACACCTCCTGTGACCTTGACTGTTGCATGACCACAAGATAATCTTGTTAATGAGAGAGGCGATTGGGCACAGGAGATGAGGTGTATAACCCATTGAATATCAAACCAGGTTAAAAAGAGTCATCAAGGCAACAATGCCAACATACCTTCATTGTTGTTGAGGCTGGACTTAGTCAGTAATTTCTTACCTGGTATGATGTTACAGCCAAACATAGTCTGTTAATGGATGATAGGCTGTGATGTGGCACACCATAAGTCACAACACGTCACCATGATTGATCAACGGTCAGTACGTATAGTTCTCTCCAGTAGTGTCTCGAACTCCATTCCTCTTGTGGTGGTTGATAGCAACCTAACTGCAGGACACTGCATTGATTCAGTCCTGTGACCCTGCCTTCTGCCGTTCCTACAGGGTTATCCTGACATTACAACATTCCAGCAGGACAAGGAACATCCTCATCCTTCTCATGTACAGTAGTTACTTCCTTGCAAAAAGGTGATAGTGATGCTGTGGGTTCCCTACTCAACAGACATATGCCCTATTGAACATTTCTGGGATGAACTGGGACTATGTCTAACATCTAGGGCTCAGATACCAGTAAACAGAAACGTTCTTGTTCCATCTCAAGTAGAGGAATAGGATAAAATCCAACGAGACAACACCTGCACCCTGATGTAAAGCATGTATCGCATATTGCTGCTTGTATTAATTCACGTAGTGTCCACACACATTACTGTCCTGTGCCTTTCACAGTAGATCCCCTGTGGATGACAAATGTTACGTAGGGTATTTAATTGACCTATTTCATGCTTGTTCAATAATATATAAGTATGCTGGCTAAAAAAAGATCCCGATTAATAACTTTGTGGATTGGTTTCCTTTTTTAATTTTTTTTAACAAGTATTTTTCTTTAAGTTCTTCTAGTCTGGAAATTTTAAAATGGTGCCATTCTCAAAGAATCCCCTAATCTGACATTAGTGGATCATCTGTTGAAATTGTATCATAATGTTCCTATCATAAGCTACTGCATACTCATGCAATACAACACTTAGTATTTGTAAATGATACTTTAACTTTTCCATAACATACTTAGGATGTAATGATGCTAGCCAAAACTAAATACTACAAGAAGTGGGAACTATAACAATCTTATTGAATGGGATATATTTAGTACAGAGGTTGTTTATTTAATTTGGGGAATGAATTAAGGATTTTAAAAATGGTCTTGCCTCTGTGGTATTTTATCAGGTGTACAGCTCAGCCATCTGTTGCACATTAGTGCTTTGAAAGCAATGTCAGTGAAGACGTACTTTGTATGAAGTGTTTCTCTATTTAGTATTGTTTAAATGAAGGGAAGGCCATTTGTTTTGTGGAGGTGGAGGGCACCAGGTGGAGCTGTGCATTATATGAAAAACAGTATTAGAGTTGATGTGGGGCCTCCATGTAAGAGTGTGTGTGAGTGTGTGTATGCCCTGCAGTGGCCTGATGTCTTGTCCAGAATGTAGTCCTGCCTTGCAACTGTGCCTACCAGGTTAGGCACCAGATCACTATGACCCTTTAAAGATTAAGCTGTTACTGAAAATGGATTGATGGATTTAATGTTTTCATGCCCTTGGAAAGCCAAGATAGATTCAGTGTTTTAATAGGTACTATAATCAACCAGATTACATTTCGCTGAAAAGTACTCTTTCATACTTTGCTGCCAAGATGTTAAAGATGCAGTAAACCAGAAAAGTGGTTTTGTGAAACAAACATATTGCACTAAAAACAAACGCAATACGAATGCTTAACGGTAAAACACTGCAGTTTTTTCTTGAGTTTTTCTAGTCTTCCTATTTTGCATTCTTCATCTTCAATTGACATTTGTTAGATAAATGTGTGAAAATGAAATCCCCACCCTTGTCCTTTGCCGTTCGTGTGAATAAAGAACTCTCTGCATCTGAAATAAACACAGCGAACGCTCCTTAAACACAGGAGCACTCCTAAAACACTCCTTAAATGCTTCCAAGCTTAAATGTTTTCAGTGCCTCACACTGAATTCAAATGGTAGCTACAAATATTTGGAATGCAATTAATTTTAAATTGTGATCTGAAAGTGAACAGTTGTGGAGGAAAAAAAAATAATCCAGCAAGACAGCTAGGAAATAAAACATAAATACACAATCCTACAAATACAAAGACTTACATGCTTTATGTAATTTTCCTTAAGTTGTTAATAAATACATTTTGTCGCAGAAACCATTTGAGGAATAAAATGGTTATTTTTATTTTTCTAAACTTGTGATAGTTGTCAACCTTAATTTATTTTCACAGAATGCTGAAAACACACTTTCAAGAACAATCACACAGATATTAAATTCTTCTACATGTATTAGTCCATTTATAATATATTGCTTCTATACTTAGAATATTAGAATATTAGTACATAAATATTGTATGTTAACATTTTAAGCCATAAGCTAAAGTTTTGGTTTTATTAAATAGTTGCTGATCTGCTTTACTGATTCTAGTTTGCCATTCACACAGAGACCTTCAGGATTTTAGCCAAATTATATTTGCAACTTAAATTACAAAATTAAGCAGGTTTAAGGTTGTTTGGTTACTGATCACCAAAGAAACTTGTGAAAACAAATAAGCATCCAGGCAGTATATTATTCCTTATATAAATTTTCACTATTCTTAAGTAACCAGGTTGTGAAATACTGACATTGTCTTTTTTCAAATACACCTTCCATAACAACATTTTAGTTATAAATGTCATGTTATTTTTTTGTACTTTGTGCTTTTACTTGCAGTAAATACTAATACATACTTTGAATTCAGATGTGTCTCCAAAACTAAAACAAGTTGACATACTTTGAAGAAAGGTTTGAAGGAAAGTCTTCTCTGAAAGAACGGATTGAACAGCTGTACAAAGGTCTTCCACTTCACTTTCGCACAGAAATCTGTGCACTTTTGGTGCCTTTCCATTTCTTGACTTCCTGCCATTCGCCCCTTAATTCACAACTATGGTCGCTCTAGCTGGATTTGGTATCATAAAAACAAAGCAATAATAACAGAAATGTCCCGTTTTGTGTAATGTAATGAATGTCTGAAATGATTTTGTAATCGTTTTTAATAGGAGCTGCTTATCACCAACATGGTTTTTATAGTGGAATATCTGGAGTACGATATCGCAGTGAACTATGCAAAACTGGAAATCTTTAAAAATATTTTTTTTTGTAATTTGTACTGTGCAGGTATTGATCCGATAACTACTAACAAAACTGATACGTGACGTATCTTAATTTGAATATTGATAATAAAAAGATGCATTATTCTTTCTGGAAAGACAATCCCAACACTACTGTAACTCTGCCATTACAAATAAGCTACGCTTCCTTTATGGAAAAACGGCGTAACCTGTATACTGTATATACTTCTGTTTCCCTGGTAAAAGTAACTCCCACAGTTAACGGTAGACCTGCTTCAATACAGATTCATATTTCATTCCAAATCTTGTTGAGGGATATTCAGCCCAAATTAGGAGCCGCATTAAATTTAAATGAAATATTTTCTAATAAAGTTATTATTTAGTCAACTAAAGGAATTTTAAAGGAGGAATTTTAAAATTGTAATTTGCCAATCTGCTGTCTCATTATGATATTGTGACCGTTTTGGATGCGTACTGTAGGTATATGCTTTGTCCAGACTGCTTTATTACAGTCTTATAGAGATTAGAATGTAAGATAAATTAGTTGGATATACCTTGTTTTCTACTTCAACATTAAGGTTAAGGATCTGAGCAAGCGTGCGAACATATATGATGTAGTAGGTCAGATAATGTTTTAATTTGGAGATGAGAGCTTTACAGAAAAAGTAGGCAAATGCATATACGAATTGTGTCAATGTCGACATCTTCCTATATACAGTTACTTGTGTGTTTTCTTCTGCTACTTTTACATAATTTGAGTTGTACAGCTGAAATACATAAAGTCTATATCTTATAATAGTGTTCATTGGTATCTTTCCGTTATAACAGGCTGAATAGCACTCTGTTAGAGTACATAACTGTGGTTGTACAACATTACTTTTTGGTTCATCATTTCTGAAGTGAAAGAATGTTGCTACAAACCACAGGCCACTGAGGCTGGTAAAAGTAAGTCACTTTTCACATTCACAGCTCTCATTAAATATGTGTGTTTACATCGGGATTTCCTGTAATAAACACCTTTGCAGTCCGACCTCCGGGGAAATGTGCTATGACATTCCTCCATATAAAATATTTAGGCAAATGGCCCGCATCACTGGGCAGCGAACTAAGCACTCAACGTTTCAGAGATGTATTCGGATTTTGGCACAGTTATTAATATGTAAAGCATTTACCGAGGCAACAAAGCCGACTAATTTAATACAGATGCGGTGTAATGTCCCTATTGCAATCCTAGAAAAAAATAACATCGGCTGAATGGGCGAAATACAGCACTCTTTGCTCGGTTGTTATTTTATGAGAACGCAGACACATGTCTGTGTACACTGAATAATGAATACATATAACCGATTCTGTAAAGGTAATTAAAGTGCTGCCTTGACCTGTCTCTTGATTATTCATTAAAATATAATGACATTTAACCGTTTCTTGTTAAAGAACGATATTATTAAATATTTTTTTCAATGGAGGAAATCTCAACTTGGGGTTTACACATGGTACAAAACCTATAACCATTTCCTTTTTCTGAGTATATATCCATTCTTCGTAATAGGGAAGATTAACACAAAGAGTTTTGAGTTTTAGCCTTTATGAGTCATTAAATAAAATGTAGACATGTGATTATAGTCTTGAGTTCATGCTTCAGTTCTAACACAAGAGTGACATAATACATTTATTTTTAAAATTTTAGTTCATAGCCTTATATTCCATGAGGTCTTTTAAAATTTGGATCTGCTATCCGGGTTAAACACAATTTGAACGCTTTATGTGAAAGACTGTTAGAGAACCTCCAGAAGTTATTAAAGTCTTGGCAACTGTCCAATTGAACAACTTCAAAAGATTACTTATTTAAAAACAAAAAAAGATTGAAATTACACAAGCAAAACATCGTTAATCTTTCTGAAATCACCTTAGTCAGGATTTCGTTACATTTAAGTGTTGCTACAATTAAATTATGAAAATGTATTATTTGTAATCTCTAAAAACATCTCTATAAACCATTATATCGTATATCTTATGTCGAACTATGACAGAGTTGCAATACATTCAGTCATTGAATGGTTTGGGAAGGGATAAATGTAATTTCAGTTAATAATTTACAGCCTATTAAAAACGTTATTTACATATATATGAGTAAAACCAATAACGGGTACTCGTTAATCTGCTAAACATTCCTGACGCTGTATATTTTGATCGTAACTCTGTGCCATACAAGAACTTCATTACAGACAGCATGTTAAGCAGATACAATGCCCTGTAGAATGTAGCCTGCTCAGAAGCAGCTGTACCTAATATGAACTATCACCTACAAACAAAAACATCAATACTATTAATAATAGACCTTTCGTGAAATTTAGTGTAGTTGCAAAATGTTTCAAATTGTTAAATAAACCATAATTGTTATTTTAATGCGTTCTTTGAATGAGGTAACGTGAATATGAATTGAAGTGCACATACAGGACTTGCTGAAACTAGACGTACATTAACGTTGTTAGACTTCGTGCCTTCAAACATCATCATAATGTGCAACAAATCATTTCATTGTTTTATTGTTGTATCTCCTATTGAGCTGCAGGCGCACTCGCCTGAGAACAGCTCTTCCTGTTGTAGTCAAAACAGGCAGAGGTCAATAGACGTGTCAATTTGCAGGTGCTAAAAGCGTTTGTCTTTTACCTGTGCCTGGAGTAGGCGTGAGCGATCCCAACGTCAGAAGCACACTAGCGCTTCTGTCTCCATAATTGGAATACGACGCACTTATTTATGGTAGTGATTTTAAATGTGCGACCAAAGAATACACAATGATATTCCCTGCTAACGTGAAGTTCTACATTACATTTTGAAAGGAAACAGTTTAAAAAGGATACGGAATTGTTGTTGCCATCCCATATAAATCTAGTTCTCAAGATGTAAAGATGTGCATGTGTGTCTAAGACCAGCAATTACACAAAACACTAAGGTCTACTTGTATAGTCATATTGTTTCCTCGCTTTATGGCTGCTGCTGTTTCATATAACCACTTTGTAGAAGAACTTTAAAAGAAGACAGTATTTAGTAAGCCAAGCGTATGCAAGGGTATTTGAAGTACAGTAATTAAACATATGCTAGAAGAAAGATTTTATTGCGAACAAAACTGCCCCCACTACTATAAACCACTGATTTGAAGGGATTCGTTTTAATACAGTAATTAACTAGGTCACGTGTGTTGTTTAAACATGCCACGTCACACACATTAAGCAAATATGTAGGATCATGTCTATCCCCTTTTATTTCTCTTGAAATCCATCAAATTGCGCTGTTCCATTTTAAGAAGCTTCTGTCATAAAATCATTAAGCAAAATACTCTAGAAAGGTATCAATGTTCCGTCCTTCAGTTTGCACTGACGCAGTAACCCTGCCGCCCCTTAGCCAAAGTCTGTCCTAGTATGACAATTGTTGCTGTTATAAGCCGAAGCAGTTGCAGTAAACAACTACAAACTGAATTGAAATGCAGGGTTGCCAATCGGTTTGTGACGTGTTTGATTGTATGTCATCCTATTAAGGAAAACTGCGGGGGCGCAAAGGCCTGTTTAAGGTTAGGCAATGTCACGTTCACGTTTCATGCCCGAATGAAACTAAAACTACCTGTGTTTCTTTCTGCCCGTGATTTAGGTATTTTTTAGTTTCCTCTTTTTCGCAGAGACTGACTTCTAAACGCTTTCTTTTTTAATTAGGCTTTTCAAATGCTTATTTTAATTAATTCTATTCTCGTCATAAGGCTGATTTACGGCTGTTTTCCATTCCGTTTTCATTTCCTAACAGACACCATCAATCATAAGATTGCAAGGTTTCAGAAATCACACCTTTCACCATTTGATCTGTTTTACATTACTTGACGCTAGTTATCTTACTTCATAAACATAATTATCTTGCTATGTAAGATACTGTACTTCATATGTCAAAAACAGCGAAGTTAGTCTGGCGGCCTACTGTCCATCTCTTTTCTGAGAGACACCTTAATCTTACACTGACTGAATCATCTTTTTTATAAACCTTAGACATACGGGACGGTTTAACACGAATATACAACAGAAAATTGGCTGCATTAGACCTCTGACCGTATAATGTTTCCTGCCTACTGACCTTTATCAGGTGTCGTCATCAGATGTCTTTATTATTTGTAGGTTGCTCACAGTTGTTCTGATTTTGTGAGATTTGTTTTTATGATGTTTCGCAAAGAACGTCATGAAAAAAAAAACATAATACGTGTCTATAACTTTTCCCATTAACTAAAATATACATTTACAAGCCAACTGTAAAATCTACTGGGCATTTTTCATAAAGCAACTTTGTGAAAAGGTGTAAATATTGTCCACTATCAAACAAACATTTTTGTTACGTTTGTTACATCTTTTGTTATATTTTAATTAAAAAACGTGAACTGTACAGAGGTGAAAATATCCTAAAATTAAATCTATTTAAACACGGGATGCTTTTATGCTTTAAGTGATGATATTTTCATCTGATTTATCATCATTATTAATAACAAATGTTTTCCAATGACAGTGCTGACCTTAATGGTTCGACTTCAATCAAGATTGCAATTTATTCTGAATGTAAGATTATCAGTTAAGGCTGGTCACAGAGAAGTACGTCACTGCTTGACAGAAAACTCTGTCGAGTGTCCTCTTGCAGTTCCGTCATCCGATCCATAATTTACACTCGGGCAAAACCATAAGACCTCTAACCCTTCTTAGGCACTCTCTACATACTGTATGTATCTTTGGCGAGCCTTCATTGATGTTACATAGGGAAGAAGGAAGTAGTCGATTCAATAGAGGGAAAAAAAAGTATTTCATATTAAATAAGTACAATCTATTTCTATAGACCTATCAGTATAAACTTGAATTCAGAGTTATTATTATAACTTCCACAAAATTCATCGCGGTGTCATTTAATGAGCGTTCGCCTTTTCTCCGCTTAAAGGAGTCACAAGGCGCTGAGTTGAACAAAGCAATTTCAGCCCTCTGTATAATAATTCATCCGTAAAGCTTTGATCCTAGATATTAGGTTAGGGATTCGGAGTTTATAATTAGTGGGAAATTGATATGAATGTTTCATAATTCATTATAGTACGAAATAATTTCGAATTATGACGACGATGATGATGATGTTGATAAAGATTCATGCACTTCCAACTTATGTCTATTAGCGCTATTCAGTATGCCAAAATATGTCTTAAACTAATAGAAATTAGATTAAACTATTAGTCATGTGTTTATGTATCGATCTCACCAAGGCATATAAAATTAAGATCCACGATTTCCAAGACGCTTTGTCTGTAGCCGCCCGGTAACTAACCTCCAGATTCGGCCTAGTGTTTCAAGGCCGCTTTGAGCGCAGGATTTTTGGATTGGACAGCGGATTAAGTGCAAATCGCAATTACCAAATGATATAATGTATCAAACCTAATTATCTTGAATTTTAGGATTTCTTCAAGACGTAGAAGCAGACATTCAATTTAGGCAGTTTGGACTTTAGATTGATCGTTTATTTTTTTAACTAACATATTTCTTTGATTACGTACGCATAAAATGTGGATTTACTGCTTTCTTAAGAAAGAGTGAATGAAGTATTTTCCTAATAAGTTTTTTTTTTCCAGATTGAACTACTAGAAGGCATTGCCTTGTATCTCTGAAGTTTTATGGCCTCGTGTCCTCGTTTAAGCTTGTGCTGAGATAACTACAGTAAGAATGCATGCAATAAAATTAATATTTTATGTTGCATAACAGTGAAAAATAAAAGAAGCACATTCAGCATGTAACATAAATGAAACAACATATGGAATATTTTTTAACATTAGACAATGAATATAGTTAACGGTAGACTGTATTACTACCAAGCTGTGAAAAACATATAAAACACATTTTTAGCCATTAAAAAGAACAGTAGTCCTAAAGTAGGTTGTTTTTTTTCTTATTCATTGTATTTAACAATGCTACATGTGATAAATGTGAAGGGAACGGGTGGGTGATTAAATACAGTTCCGTTCCCCGGACTGTTTAATATGAAAGACGGAGCCTGTTTTGGCCAGAATTCCAGCCTAATTCATAGTGCTGAAGCCTGTAAAGCAGAGGGCATAACGGCATTCGCTTGAAAAATGTCTGCTTGCTAATGCAAAATCTCATAAATAACTAATTTATCCGCATTATTATTATTATTATTATTATTATTATTATTATTATTATTATTATTATTATTACACCAATTTTCACCATAGGTTTATTACTTTACGCAGTTCAAAGGATATGGTATTTGGTAAATGACGGTTTAAAAGCAGCCAAACCAATTGTCAGAGGAAAATACAAAGGGTGACTTACAAAAAAAAAAAAGCTCTCAACTACCTTGAGTGCAAGGGTCCAATCATAAAACGAAAGGGGAGGGGGGGGGGATTTCTGCATTAATTAGTAAAAAAGGTTATGGTCTTTAATTATTCAACTATATGCGTTTATAACCCCCTACAGTCTAGACCAGTAGTCTCCCTGTTTCGCATTTCACATCTTTGAATCGCGCGTATCGTTTACTTCAATAAATTCACCAACACTGACATGCTTTAATCAAGCGTTTCTTTTAAAATATTGAACATTATATTATATACATTACTAAGCTGCAGGTCTGAGTACGGTAATAATAAATGTTGCCATTTTACTTCAGACATGCCTATCATTATCAGAGCAATTCTTACCTCTGCCCGGGCAAAGAATGTACCAGATTAACTGTAGTGTAGGCTATTTGGTGTGAATAAGCTGTCCTGTTTGGAATTCCACATAACACTATAGTTAGATAGTTAACTACCAAAGCAAATTTCAAAGTCATGCTTTTTAAGTATTTTTTTTAATCTGGTAAAACAATGATAGACTCTGTAGTCCCTTTCTAAAGTAAAGGTTGCAAAGAAAAGCATCAGCAATTTGCCACATTTAATAATAATGTGTTATACTGTATATAAAATACTACCATTAAATATATCTTCATTTTATTGGTCAGCTACCCGTTATGATCTATTTGATTAGAAAAACGAACACATAAATAAGGTCTTCTCGAGAAAAACTGTCTCATTGAATATTTTGGGGGGTTTCAAAAAGGCTTCCCCTTCGTAAATAATACACAAAGTGAGAAACTCAATCCAAGATACTAGAATGTTTAATTCATCATTATGCGAGCTAATTGGAGGGTGATTATATGGTAATTGCTCATTAGCGGTGTATATTTATCGCTGTACCTTATGTCAAGGCCATGGGAATTGTGTAGAGTTTGTTCTCTCATTTCAAGGATCAGTTTCAGAAGCAATTGGTGAAACGGGCTAGATCAAGTTTTTTTCTTGACGTCAGGTTCCGCCAGCAGGACCGGAGATCTAAGCTATAAATATTAGCTCAAAAAGCGTGGACTGGGTAGGAGCCGGTAGTCTACGTGCTGTGGGGGTGATGTAGAGGATGCCGTTAGCGCTGTGTATTAGAGAAAGGGAAACGTTTGGGCACGCTCTAAGATCAAAGACTTAAGGAAGCAGTCGTGAAAGACAAGAAAGAAAACTTTCAGGAAGAGGAGAACTAGGAGAAAATGATGTTTTGTTCTCGCTTAGGTTACTGACCCTAATAACATTCTGTAATGGTTATCTAATAAACAAGGATATTGTTGTCAGGGGTATGTACAGTATATTTCTCTATCCGTAAGAGGTCTACACCCGAAATATTACATGGCTTTCATTGCAGAATATTTGAATCGCAGGATAAATTAATCTGCTTAGATATCATCTTAATATAAGATTATATATATTATATGAAGGGGTATTTAACAAAAGACAAAAAGATTATGAAATTAGAAAGCGGGGAAATGTCTTGTTATGCGCTTTCAAATACCATGTTGCTGATTTTTTAAACCGGCACTAATGTTTTACTTTCAACTTTGTAAAAGTTCGGGTTGTCTTAGTGAATACTTGAAGGGTTTAAACATTGAAATCTCAGATATTAATTTATCCTTCTCAATAAAGATACGAGAGATTTCTCCCACCTGGTCAGATTCGAAATGTTCAAATTAGCTTTTGTTTGTAGTGTTCAGAACGACACGCCTCACTTTTGTGGTTATTTCAAAGAGAACAATTAACGGAGAGGCTAGACGATTAATAGTTTCCCAGTCTGTAAGCGTGACAGAGTTAAACCGTTTTAGCTATTAAGAATGTCCCGCCAGGACAAGGTATCGCGCAGAGCAGGGTTAGATCTCGGGTCACTGGGTTCTCAATACGCCCATTTCCAACGCACAGCGGGATTGTTTGGAGAAGTCAATCAATTGATAGATGAGGTCTAAGTCATTACTAAACTCTGATAAAGTAAGTAAAGGGTATAGGAAATGAGAGGGCACTGGTACATTCAGCTTACCTATCTACAGAAAATCGATCTATGAAAACGATCTGACAGAGACGCTTTACACGGGTCCAGGTTTTCTTCTGATTCCCTGGTCCACGTTTGTGCGGCAGAATTCCGAAGACTTCGCATCAACTTGCTGAATCGTAAATTCATTCCAACTGCTTTCTGTGGATTATAAATACGCTTTCATATTCAGGTACATCATCACGTATTTCAAACAGATTGCAACGAATCCGTTCTCTGTAACTAAAACCTAGTTTCAAACAGCAACCACTCATAAACATTTGTGTTCGTACTGGGAACAGTGGAATCAACAAATATCACAACAATGTGTTTTGTTAACAAATGTCTATTTTGGGACAGAAGTATTAAAAATATGTTGTATCATATTGTTGTTCAAACAATTGTTCTTGTTTGGCAGTATATTGCGTTATTTAAACAACAATGTGCACTGTTGCTTTTTGAATACTGCACGAATGCAGCAACAACAGTTTTACAGAAGAGTAGAAGTTTTGAAAAACGTTGTCTAGGTTTCTACCACGTATAAGCGTATAAGGAACCCCGCAATAAAAGTGCAACTATACACACGATTCTTGTTCGATTTTTTTTTTTTTGGGGGGGGGAGATATGGGTAAACGGATTGTGAATCTTTGCTACTACATTGCCTTATAGCAGAGATAACACATGTCAAAATCAATGTGTCAGTTTATCTGAAATATAGTTTTATAGCTTATAATTTAATTTTGGAAGTACCGGAGTACTCTAGGACATGGGTAGCAGGCAGGACTCACGCACTGTACACTGCGCAGCGAGTTGTAAGTCGCGTTGTGTTACTTTTAGCACTGAAATATCAAAGGAATTAAAATACAGATTTTTTGTTACTACTACGTGTCAAATAGTCATATCAAACGCAAAATAGATTGAAAGCAATAAATCAGCCCAGAAATATGCTACTAAATGTTTTGCTTTCAAAGTACCCAAGGAGAATTTAGGTAGGCAAATAAAATAAAAACTGGAGGGTGTGGTGTACAGTCACACAGAACATAACACTAGAATATTTCAGTTCAAGACAAAGAAAAATATGCCTTTTATTTTTGTAGCCAATTAAATACATAAGATGCAAAACAGGATATAGACGCATCCAAATGAAGAAGAAAAAAATTAATAAACTAAACGAAACGCTAATGAGGGGGCTGTCCCGTCTATTGAGGAAGAGAGAGGGGAGAAAGTGCGCCAAATTTGTTTGCAGTGGATCAAGGCTCGCCGCCTTTGCTGCACTTTCTTTATCTTAATTCCAACTTGAAAAGATATAATTATCTAGTTTGAACAGAGCCGCTATCAAATCCTTCTTTAGGCAGAGAAGGGAAAAGCTAGAGTGGATTGCAGCGCTCTGAGCTGCTTGGTGTAGCCCGAGATAGGAGTAATGAAGTTGTGGAGTCCTGAGATACAAAGGGCATTAACCTCATTAGCATGAAACCTTTTCTTCTAACTATTGTGGGACCCTTTCAGCCTCCTAATCCCCCTATTTCAAAGCTGGGTTTGTAATAAAGCTTTTAGGGGGTTTTCAAAGCTAATGGTATTCTCTGAAGATTTTTATTGCCGTTATAGCGCACAGACCGCTTTAAAATTTCCCTCATGGTTGTATGTTTAGCTCATGTACGAAAGAAAAACCAAAAGCAAAGAAAAAAAACATCTTAATAAAATTGAAAAACAATACTTTGCTACTGAAAAAATATTTAAGTTGGATTTGATTTGGTATCTTTAGGTAACGTTCAACTGAGGGAATATTATAACCATGGCACTTATTTTTTTTACAATAATGTAAATATGTCTTTATGTATACACACGTGTACAATTTGCATGTATAGTCTGCACAGAGACTGCCACATGCAGCTGTTGTACTGTTGACTGTTCTCTAAACGCAAATGTTCTAGAGCACTTTGCTCCTTTGCATGCTTTGTCTTTTGCAGGAAAAACGTCAAAAAACAGAAATTGTAGTTTCATCGAATTTCGACGTTAGATAATAGGCTGCCGTAAATACCAGTTGTTATGTTTCCTTTGTTTCAGTGTTCTTTTGCGTCTGGGGTATGATTGTTATTACGTGGTGCGTGATTTATTCCCTAGTATCTTTTAAGGTATACTTGCAAGATAGAAGTTATATACTTTATAAGAAACGAAATCGTTGTGAAGTTCGTGGCTTGGCTCAGTGTAGTCAACGTGGATTGTAAGTATTACCGCAACTTCCCAAAAATAGGGAATGTCCTCCCTATTTTTATTATGATGAGTACTTTTTGAACCGGTGCACCATGTTGCTAGTGTGTGTGTCTGGATTGCGCATTGTGTTTTCAACTCGTCAGAGACCTCCTCCTGCGCTATGTGTAGGATGCTTTAATAAATTTTAAATAGTTACATTGTTAACTAGGGTAAGGATGCATGTTTTGTTTATAACGCAACACTTTGCATTTGACAGTGAAATACAAGTATGATGGCGAATTCATTCTGTTCTATGAATCTAACTGATTCGCGATTACATTTAAAAAAAAATCTATTTACAAATAATGTTTAAATGTTAAATTGAAGAACCAGCGCGTGCATGCATATCCAAATCAAGGCAGTCAAATACACGACTTCAAACAAAGCTTCTATTTTTGCTGCACATTGTAACCTTCCCTTATCACATCGTAAGGGGTAGTCAGATTGTCCTAAATTATGTCCAACCAAGCCCCCCTGGATCCATGGATTAAGAGATTAAAGCGAACCACTGGGCAATGCATCCCCTTTCCCCCTCATATTACTCGTATGATAATTGCCTAAACTGATTTGCACTTTCACAAAAGCTCGCAGGACTCTTTGTAGCTTGAACAGAGCAGACGTTGCTCCTCTATCAATGGAAATAAAACTGATTAATGCCGTCTATCAGGATAAGAAGCAAATGAAGCATGAAAAAACAACCACTTGCCCCAGAAAACGGAGCTTTTTATACTCGAGAACTGGTAACAGCATTCTTGAAACGTTACATTTTTTACCATTTCTGTTTAACCGCCACTTATTTTCACTCTGATGTATAATCCCTGCGTTGAAAAAAGCACACAAATATCTCAAAATAATCTGATGATAAACTCCATTGCCGCGAGAAAACTACTTTAATCCACATTTACTTATAATTAACTGCACTAATGGCTATTATCAAATAACATGGAGGATAAAGGGGAATAAATGCAGTCGTGTCTGCGCTACCTAAATTGTAGATTCAAAAAAGAGAAAGAATCAGTGGATATCTGTTCATTTCTGAAGCTTTCCTCAAATGCCCACAGGAATTACTCCGAATTGCATGGAATATTTGCTTTTCTAAAAGAAATGTTAAACGTAAAGCCTTGTCTCTCGATCAGCTTCATTCTAAAAAAATAAAAAATAAACCTCTAATCTGGAATAAAAAATCCATAATTTTACTCTGAGCAGCATATTGATAAAACTTTATTGACAAAATATTGACAATGACATACTTCTTGGAAGTATACTTTGTGTTAAAATTGTAGCAAACTTAACACAAAACACAAAAATATTTACATTCTGGTAAAAGAGGACTTAACAGAAACATCGTTAACTTTTAGTACCTCTATACATGGAATACGCTCAGTGCTTGAGATCTTGCTGCCCGTATGGCCGTCAAAAATTACATTTAGTCCTTCGTGGCAACTTATAGAGGGGCAAGTCCTGCCAATAACAATGTCGCACCAAGGTTACGGAGACATGGTAAAGCTTTAGGTTAAAGGGGAATGTCCTGAATACTTTAATTTATAGGACTCGATTTGTGGTGTATTATAGTAAACTTTCAAAAAGTTGTATTTTAAAAAACACTATAACGCAGCACTGCTACTTCATATTGCTTTCACAATCACTTTGACACGAGAAGTAATTCATAGACTGCACACTGTTGTAAAAAAAGGAAGAAGCACACATAACGTCTCTTTTGAACATAAAATTAAATTTTAAAACAACCTCCTTTAAAAAAGAAATTAAAAAATCTTTCGGCTACCATGCAATTCAAGTTTAGTTTACAAAAACAGGTGTGAGTTTTGGTTTCTGTGTGAAGCGTTCATCTTTAGTTTAGAATAAAAAAAATCTCAGAAGTGCAAATGTCCGATGTGAACTGGAGTTTTGTAGGTGGTGTTTGGTGGTGGTATGGGGGGCTTGGTGTTTAAGTGGACTGCGTAAAATGTAATACCTGTCAATCATCTCGCCTTGGTGCTTTGAATTTGATTGACAGTTCCATGCCAGGGTTCTGCCAGCAGTGCCACAGTTTGGACCTCTCTCACCCTCAGCTGCCGTTTCCCAAAGAATAGTATTTTTGATGGTAGTCTTTACCCTTTAATTCTGCAACACAGCACTCTTGCTCGTGTTATCCTTCACGCCGCTGTCCCCAGGTTCTGATAACCAGTCTTTAATCGTCCGAAGTGACGTCAATTTCCTCGGGGCTCGACTGCTTGGTCGCAAGCCTCCACCGATTGATGTGATGGGTCCCCTTCTTTTTCTGTTGGGAATCTGAGCCTTCCTCTTCCAATTTCTGTCGTTTAAATTTCGTTCTTCTGTTCTGAAACCACACTTTTACCTGATGAGAGAGGAAAAAAAACAACACATTGACATTTCAGTGTGAACTGTATCGGTGTTAAGGACATTGAAAAAGGTTAAATTAATCTAAAAAGTGTTCGGGTGCAACGCTTGTCCCCGACTGCAGATTGAGAATGCTATTATCGTACCGTGAAAAGCACTGCGAATGTTTTGTATTTGTGTTTAATAGCAGGATATTTATTACTTAGCTTCCCTCCCCTAACATACAAAAACACAGACACGTGTGTTGGAGAGGGCGCTGGTTGTGAAACTGCGTGATCGATTTTGTCTCGTTTACTAACATTTGCACATTCGCTTCTGAGCTTTTAAACTATTGTTCACCATTGCTTCCTCTCTCTAGAAGACCGTTTTCCCATTTGAGAAGTCAA